>NW_015387673.1:603381-605313 GCF_001527695.2 Protobothrops mucrosquamatus
CTCTCCCTTTCCTCCCCCTCCTCCTCTTTCTCTCCTCCTCTTTCTCTTCTCCTCCTCCTCCTCTTTCTCCTCTCCTCCTCCTCCTTGTCATCCTTTTGCTTTTTCTCTCCCTTTCCTCCCCCTCCTCCTCTTTCTCTCCTCCTCTTTCTCCTCTCCTCCTCCTCCTCCTTGTCATCCTTCTGCTTTTTCCTCTCTCTTCTCTCCCCTCCCCCTCTTTCTCTCCTCTTTCCTCCTCCTCTTTCTCCTCCTGCTCCTCTGCCTCCTCCTCCTCCCACCTCCTCCGCTCTTCAAACTCCGTCCCCTTCTAGCACTGATGACGTTCCCTACTTGGGCCGCGAGACGTCTGTGAGAAAAACCACCCAGCTGGGAGAGCGCCACGGTTCAACCCTCAGCTACAGTCCTTCTCTTCTCTCCGTTCTTCCTTCCTTTCTTCTCCCGCTTCCCTTCTTCCTCTCCCCAGGAACAAGACAACCTGAACGATGCTGAGGAGCGCTGTGACCAGCTGATCAAGAACAAGATCCAGCTGGAAGCCAAAGTGAAGGAGATGACCGAGCGGATCGAAGACGAAGAGGAGATGAACGCCGAACTGACCGCCAAGAAGCGGAAGCTGGAAGACGAATGTACTGAGCTCAAGAAGGACATCGATGACCTGGAGTTGACTTTGGCCAAGGTGGAGAAGGAGAAACACGCCACGGAGAACAAGGTACGCTGGAAGGACAGACAGTCCTCGGCTTAACGGCCACAACGGAGCCCGACGTTTCCATCGCTTAGCAAGACACTTGTCGCGTTTGGCCCCATTTTATGACCTTCCTTGCCACCGTGGTTAAGGGGACTGGTGCGATTGTTAAGCTAGCCACATGGTCGTTAAACAAATCCAGCTTCCCCGTTGACCGTGCTGGCCGGAAGGTCGCGAAAAGGGGATCACGTGACCGACCCCGGGAGGCTGTGACCGTTGTAAATATGTTTTTAATCTTCCTTTTTAGAATTTTTAATAATTATATTTTTTTAAAAAAAACCTTTGGAAGCCGGACGCAAAATGCACATCTTCACACACCCGCCCTGGCATTGCTCCCTCACAGTTGCACAACCTCAGTGCACAAGGAGCCACCGATTGTTAAAGAACATCACAGCCACACTTCAGGGGCCTGCAGTCTCTGAAGCTCCTATCACAGCTGTGGGACTGGACAGGCTGTCTGGTTGCCCACTTCATTCTAATACGCTCTCCTCTCCTCTTCTCTTTTTTCCTTCCTTCCTTCCTCCCTCCCTCCCTCCTTCCTTCCTTCTCCTAATTCCCATTTCCCTCCCTCCCTCTCTCCCTCCCTTCTTCCTTCCTTCTCCTCATTCCCATCTCCTTCCTTCCTTCTCATTCCCATCTATCTCTCCGTTCCTCACTCCCTTCCTCCCTCCCTCCCTCTCTCCCTCCCTTCTTCCTTCTTTCTCCAAATTCGCATCTCTTTCCTTCCTTCTCATTCCCATCTCTCTCCCTCCCTCCCTCTCTCCCTTCCTCCTTTCCTTCCTTTCTCCCTCCCTCCTTCTTTCTCCTCATTCCCATCTCCTCATTCCCATCTCCCTCCCATCCTTCTTCCCTCCCTCCTTCCTTCCTTCCTTCTCCTCATTCCCATCTCCTTCCTTCCTTCTCATTCCCATCTCCCTCCCTCTCTCCCTTCCTCGCTTCCTTCCTTCCTTTCTCCCTCCCTCCTTCCTTCCTTCTCCTCATTCCCATCTCCTTCTTTCCCTTCCATCCTCCCTCCCTCCTTCCTTCCTTCCTTCTCCTCATTCCCATCTCCCTCCTTTCTTCTCATTCCCATCTCCCTCTTTCTCTTCCATCCTTCCTCCCTCCTTCCCTCTTTCCCCCCTTCCTTCCTTTCTTCTCATTCCCATCTCCCTCCCTCCCTCCCTCCCTCCCTTCCTTCCTTCCTTCCTTCCTTCCTT
>NW_015387673.1:607392-610111 GCF_001527695.2 Protobothrops mucrosquamatus
TTAAAGGGACACTTGGTGGCATTTGGTTGGTATTTAAAGCCCTCTTCTCTTCTTTCCTTCCTTCCTCTCTTTTCTTTCTTTTTTTCCTTCCTTCCTCCCTCTTTCCTTTCTTTCCTTTCTTTTCCTTTTCCTTCATTCCTTTGTTCCTTTCTTTCTTCCTTCCTTCCTTCCTTCTTTTCTTCCTCCTTCCTTCATCTTCCCCTTCTTGTTTCCTTCCTTTCTTCCTTTCTTGCTTCCTCTCTTTCCCTTTCCTTTCTTCCTTCCTTCCTTACCTTCCTCCTCTCTCCCTCTCCTCTCCTCTCTTCTCTTCTCTTTTTTCCTTCCTTCCTTCCTTCCTTCCTTCCTTCCTTCCTCTCTTTTCTTTTTCCTTTTCCTTTTCCTTCCTTCCTCCGTCCCTTCCTTCCTTCTTGTCTTCCTTCCTCTGTCCTCCCTCTCTTTCCCTTCTTTCATTCTTTCCTTCCTTCCTTCCCTCCTCGCTCACTTCTTCCCTTCTTTGCTTCCTTCCTTCCTTACATTCCTCCTCTCTCCCTCTCCTCTCTTCTCTTCTCTTTTTTCCTTCCTTCCTTCCTTCCTTTCTTCCTTCCTTCCTTCCTTCCTTCCTCCCTTCCTTCCTTCTTGTCTTCCTTCCTCCCTCTCTTTCCCTTCTTTCCTTCTTTCCTTCTTTCCTTCCTTCCTTCCCTCCTCTCTCACTTTTCCCTTCTTTGCTTCTCTCCTCTCCTCTGCTCTCCTCTCCTCTCTTCCTCAACAGCTGGAAGGTTCTCTGGAACAGGAGAGGAAGATCCGGATGGATCTCGAACGCTCCAAGAGAAAGCTGGAAGGAGACTTCAAGTTGGCACAAGAGAACATTATGGATTTAGAGAACGACAAACAACAGCTGGAAGAGAAAATTAAAAAGTAAGGGAAGCACCAACTCTGTGCCTTTGGGTTCTCCAGTTGAGGGGGGGGGATCAGGAGAAGGATTTACTTCCCAGAATTCTCTTTGCAGGAAAGAGTTTGATATCAACGAGCAGAACAGCAAGATTGAAGACGAACAAGCCTTGGCCTCACAGCTGCAGAAGAAACTCAAGGAGCTGCAGGTACCAAACGTTCATTGATGCTCAGCCAGGGAAAGGGAGAACAGAACGGAACAGAACAGAAGAGAACGTAGAGTAGAGTAGAGTAGAGTAGAGTAGAGTAGAGTAGAGTAGAGTAGAGTAGAGTAGAGTAGAGTAGAGTAGAGTAGAGTAGGAATGAATAGAATAGAATAGAATAGAATAGAATAGAATAGAATAGAATATAGAGTAAGTAGAGTAGAGTATAGAGTAAGTAGAATAACAGAGAAGAGAAAAGAGAAGGGAGGGGAGAGAAGAGAAGAAGAAAAGAGAAGAGAAGAGAGAATAGGATAGGATAGACTAGAATTAAGACTAGACTAGACTAGACTAGACTAGACTAGACTAGAATAGAATAGAATAGAATAGAATAGAATAGAATAGAATAGAATAGAATAGAGAGTAGAGTAGAATAGAATAGAGAGCAGAGTAGAGTAGAGTAGAATAGAGTAGAGTAGAGTAGAGTAGAGTAGAGTAGAGTAGAGTAGAGTAGAGTAGAATAGAATAGAATAGAATAGAATAGAATAGAATAGAATAGAATAGAGAGTAGAATAGAATAGAATAGAATAGAATAGAATAGAATAGAATAGAATAGAATAGAATAGAATAACAGAATTGGAAAGGACCGTGTAGGTCATCTAGTCCAACCCCACACCCAAGCAGGAGACCCTAGCGTACACCATTTCCCCAGAAATTCTCCAGAATCTAGACCGGCCGTCTATTTTGCCCCAGGAAGTGAAGCTTATCAAGGATGGGGGTTGGGTGGGTAGGGGGCGGATGGTTTCACATGCAGCCTAGATCCTGCAGATGTTCTGATGAAGCTTTGCTTGCTCACCCGCCACTCACCTTCAATTGGACCGGTTCCTAACAGGCGGCGGATCGGGACTGGTCCGCAGCCTGGGGGTTGGGGACCCCTGCTCTAGAAGATGGAAGGGTCTAGTGCTTTGTCTTTCCCCCCCAAACATTCAGGCACGGATTGAGGAGCTGGAAGAGGAGATGGAGGCGGAGCGCGCAGCCCGGGCCAAGGTGGAAAAACAGCGCGCTGAACTTTCCCGGGAACTGGAGGAGATCAGCGAACGTCTGGAGGAGGCCGGAGGGGCCACCTCGGTGCAGATCGAGCTGAACAAGAAACGGGAGGCCGAGTTCCAGAAGATGCGACGTGACCTGGAAGAGGCCACGCTGCAGCACGAGGCCACGGCGGCCACCTTGCGCAAGAAGCACGCGGATTCCATGGCCGAGCTGGGCGAGCAGATCGACAACCTGCAGCGGGTGAAGCAGAAGCTGGAGAAGGAGAAGAGCGAGCTGAAACTGGAGCTGGACGACGTGGCCTCCAACATGGAGCAGATTCTGAAGGCCAAGGTGCTGTGTCAGTGGAGGAGGGGGTCCAAAACCAGCTGAGGGGGCCATGGACTCACAAGACTTGTTCTTGGGTAGATTGATGCTTACGGGCGTTCCATCTGCAGGGGGATGCTGGGAGAAAAATGTGGGGTCCTTGGTGCTCTCTGAGGTTGATGGTTTTCTTGCAGACATTTCATGGCCCAACTAGGTAACATCATCAGTGCTAGAAGGGAGTGGGGTTTATGGAGAGAGGAGGAGGAGGAGGAGGAGGAGGAGGAGGAGGAGGAGGAGGA
>NW_015387673.1:611461-633499 GCF_001527695.2 Protobothrops mucrosquamatus
ATTAAGCTGAGTCACTGGACCACACCCCACAGGCTATAAAAGGGAGGTGGTGGCCATTTGGACTCTGTGACGGACAAAGCTAAATCTCTGGCGAAGTAGTTTGCTGTGGATTGAATTTCAAACTGTGTGTATTGTTTTTTGTTTCTGTGTTCTCTGAGTAAAAGTTCTTGGCAGGCAGTTACGGAGCTGCTGCCAAGTTCTTATCTGTGGCGTGGAGTGTGAAGAAGTTATTTAACCCTCGGCTGGCTGTTTGGGTGTGTGTGTCAGACGGGGACAGAACAGCTTCTGCCAGGTTTTCGTCGGGTTTAATTCTTCTATTTCCTGGCAGGCAAATTTGGAGAAGATGTGTCGCACCATCGAGGACCAGTCTACAGATCACCGCGCCAAGTTGGAGGAGACGCAACGGACCCTCAATGACACGAACACCCAACGAGCGAAACTGCTCACCGAAAATGGTAATTTTTCTCCCTCTTGTGTGTCTGTGGAGTTTCCACGTCATCCAGGTCATGGTTGTCCCGAAGATGCTTCTCCAAAAGGCAACTGGACTTTGATTTTCCCTGAAGGCGTTTCGCTTCTCATCCAAGAGGCTTCTTCAGTTCTGGCCGAACGGTGGAGGATGGAAGGATTTATATTCCTTGCAGTCATCTGGTCGTTAGTACTCCCTCTGAGAGTCGTTGAGGCCACTTGGAGGTTTATCTCTGCCCTCAGGGGCACAACACAATCCTTTCAGCAGTTCCAAGAAGGTGTTGTGATTCCGTGCCAGCCTGTGATCCCGGTAGTTGAATCTGGGGAATCAGAGGAGGAGAAGGAGAAGGGGCCTGGAAATGAGCTGCAGGACTTACAAACTAATGAAGAGGCTCGTGATCAAGCTGAGAGCCAGCTGTGCTGGGAAGCTGAATCGGACTCGGAGGAAGCACAGCTGGAAGACCTCAGAGACGCTCATAAATGTAGACAGGTCACACGAGTAGGACAGAGAGAAGCAATGGGGCGACTCCAGGGGAGGAGGAGAAAGCAGTGAGAAGCCATGCCTTGAGGGCTGCGTAACAAAAAGGGAACGTGTGGGCAGGGCTGGTTGCTGGAGGCAACCATTGGCCAAGAACCTCAGAGTCAAGAGATCACGGTCTGTTTATTTTTGCCTGTTAGTTATTTCCTGTTTGACTCGCGCTCCGTTTTTGCTTTCGGGCAAGGCCTCCATTGGAAAAGTGTTCGGTTGCTTTGGTTTTCTGGGACAATGATCAGGTCTGTAACTCAGGGCTTTTCAACCAGTGGTACGGGTACCACCTGTGGTACATTGGCACATGGTAGGTGGTACGCGACCATCCTAGAAAAGTGGTAGCGGGGGGGGAATGAGCTGAACAGGTGGCAGCACCGCACAAGCCTGAGCGAGAGATGGCTGGAGCTGCAGGGTTGTCAGGGATCAGCGGAAGTGCCAGGATCAGTGCCGCTTTCCAGTGCCGCTTTCCAGCTGATCAGCAGAAGTGCCACTTTCCAGTGCCGCTTTCCAGCTGATTGTCAGGGCTCAGCGGAAGCGCCAGGATCAGCGCCAGGTTCCAGCTGGAGCTCGGCGCTGATCCTGGCGCTTCTGCTGAGCCCTGAAGAAGCACCAATCAGCTGGAATGTTGCAGCATTTCCAGGGTCTTGTGATTTACATTCAGATGCTTGGCAACTGATTCATATTTATGACGGTCACAGTGTTCCAGGGTCATGTGAAGTGACCAAACCTGCTGCAACCACCCAGCAGACGGGGGGAATAAAACCCAAACAGCCCCCGCTGCCAATCCTCAAACAGAAATGCTCACAATGAAAACCTCGGACAGGAGGAAGAGCGCGGGCGGGTGGGCAGGCAGGTGTCTTGCTCGGCTGTGGCTTGGGGGGCACTTTTTTCAGTGCCATTGTAACTTCGAACAGTCACTAAGCGCACTGTTGTAAGTCAAGGACTACCTGTACTTCATCACTTCTTTCCTATTTTTTTGATCATCAAGTTTTTGACACCTTGCTAGGTGACGGGTGGTACTCGGATATTGCCATATCCTAAAAGTGGTACAATGGGTGAAAAGGTTGAAAAGCCCTGATCTAGTCCAACCCCCTGCTCAGGCAGGAAACCCTATCCCATTTCAGACAAATGGCTGTCCAGTCTCTTCTTAAAAACTTCCAGTGTTGGCGCATTCACCGCTTCTGGAGGCAGGTTGTTCCACTGGTTAATTGTTCTAACTGTCAGGAAGTTTCTCCTTAGTTCTAGGTTGCTTCTTTCTTTCGTTAGTTTCCACGCGTTGCTTCTTGTCCTGCCTTCAGGCGCTTTGGAAAATAGCTTGACTCCCTCTTCTTTGTGGCAGCCCCTGAGATACTGGAAGACTGCTATCCTGTCCCCCCTCGTCCTTCTCTTCGTTAAACTAGACATACCGAATTCCAGCAGCCTTTCCTTATATGCTTTAGCCTCCAGTCCCCTAATCATCTTAGTTGCTCTTCTCTGTACTCTTTCTAGAGTCTCAACATCTTTTTTACATCGTGGTGACCAAAACTGGATGCAGTATTCCAAGTGTGGCCTTACCAAGGCCTTGTAAAGTGGTATTAACACTTCACCTGATCTTGATTCTGACCCTCTGTTAATGCAGCCCAGCACTGTGTTTGCCTTTTTGGGCAGCTGCAGCACACGGCTGGCTCTTATTTAAGGGATTGTCCACTAGGACTCCGAGATTCCTCTCACAATTACTACTATTGAGCAAGGTACCCCCTATACTATACCTATATCTTCAAGGAAAAACAAAGGAAGTCCAGTTGCCTTCTGAAAAAGCACCTTTGGGTCTCCCTCTTGTTTTCCTACACCTCTTTGTGAGGTCCACCCAGTAGCTGCTGGGACTCAACGTTCCCCTTTTTCCTGTCCTCAGGAGAACTCGCTCGACAGCTTGAAGAGAAAGAGGCCCTCGTCTCCCAGCTGACCCGCGGGAAACAGTCCTACACCCAGCAGATGGAGGACCTCAAGCGACAACTGGAAGAGGAGACCAAGGTGAAGGAACGTCGGTTGGGAAGGGTTTGGGTTTGGGTTGGGAGGTGGACGCCCTCCACATTTACCCGTGTTCCTCGCTGACCTAGGCCAAAAATGCTCTAGCGCACGCTCTGCAGTCCTCCCGCCACGACTGCGATCTTCTGAGGGAACAGTACGAGGAGGAGATGGAAGCCAAAGCTGAGCTTCAGCGGGTCCTCTCCAAGGCCAACTCGGAGGTGGCCCAGTGGAGAACCAAGTATGAAACCGACGCCATACAGAGAACGGAGGAGCTGGAGGAGGCCAAGTAAGTGAGCTAGACCAGGGCTTTTCAACCAGTGGTACGGATACCACCTGTGGTACATTGGCACCTGGCAGGTGGTACGCGACCATCCTAGAAAAGTGGTAGTGGGGGAGGGGAATGAGCTGAACCGGTGGCAGCACCGCACAAGCCTGAGCGAGAGATGGCTGGAGCTGCAGGGCTCTCAGGGCTCAGCGGAAGCACCAGGATCAGTGCCAGGCTCCAGCTGGAGCTCAGCACTGATCCTGGCACTTCTGCTGAGCCCTGAAGAAGCACCAATCAGCTGGAATGTTGCAGCATCTCCAGGGTCTTGTGATTTACATTCAGAGGCTTGGCAACTGATTCATATTTATGACGGTCACAGTGTCCCAGGGTCATGTGAAGTGACCAAAACCTGCTGCAACCACCCAGCAGAGGGGGGGAAATAAAAACCAACCCCCCACCCCACCCCCGCTGCCAATCCTCAACAGAAATGCTCATAACAATGAAAACCTCGGACAGGAGGAAGAGCGCCGCCGGGCGGGCAGGCAGGTGTCTTGCTCGGCTGTGGCTTGGGGGGCACTTTTTTCAGTGCCATTGTAACTTCGAACAGTCACTAAGCGCACTGTTGTAAGTCGAGGACTACCTGTACTTTATCACTTTTTTCTTTTTCCTTTTTTTGGGGGGGGTCATCAAGTTTTTGACACCTTGCTAGGCGACTGGTGGTACTCGGATGTTGCCATCTCCTAAAAGTGATACAGTGGGTGAAAAGGTTGAAAAGCCCTGAGCTAGATGAATTCGAGAGGTCACATCCTGACCTTCACCATGGACAAGGTAGATAGATCACCACCACCGCAGGCCTGACTTCTGAGGTGGTGTTCATGCTTGAAGACACCTTTCCTTGGAGTAGGCAGGCAGTCCCCGACTTACAACTCGCATTGCTCATTGAGATGTTAAGTGCGTTGTGCCTTACTTTATGACCATTATCACGTCATTAAGCGAATCCAGCTTCCTCCCCCCCCCCATTCCTCCATTTGCTTGTCAGACACCGCTGGGAAGGTCGCAAATGTAGTGTAGTGGGGTGCCCCAGGGCTCTGTTCTGGGCCCAGTGCTCTTCAACATCTATATCAACGATTTGGACGAGGGGATAGATGGGGAACTCATCAAATTTGCAGACGACACCAAGCTGGAAGGAATAGCCAACACTCCAGAAGACAGGCTTAGGATACAGGACGATCTGGACAGACTCGAACACTGGATGCTATCTAACAAAATGAAATTCAAGGGTGAAAAAAGTAAGGTTCTACATTTAGGCAAGAAAAACCAAATGTACAGGTATAGTATAGGGGGTACCTTGCTCAATAGTAGTAACTATGAGAGGGACCTCGGAGTCCTAGTGGACAATCACCTAAATAGGAGCCAGCCGTGTGCTGCAGCTGCCAAAAAAGCCAACACAGTGCTGGGCTGCATTAACAGAGGGATAGAATCAAGATCACGTGAAGTGTTAATACCACTTTACAAGGCCTTGGTAAGGCCACACTTGGAATACGGCATCCAGTTTTGGTCACCGCGATGTAAATAAGATGCTGAAACTCTAGAAAGAGTACAGAGAAGAGCAACAAAGATGATTAGGGGACTGGAGGCTAAAACATATAAGGAACGGTTGCTGGAATTGGGTATGTCTAGTTTAATGAAGAGAAGGACGAGGGGGGAACATGATAGCAGGGTTCCAATATCTCAGGGGCTGCCCCAAAGAAGAGGGAGTCAAGCTATTCTCCAAAGCACCAGAAGGCAGGACAAGAAGCAACAGATGGAAATTAACCAAAGAAAAAAAGCAACCTAGAACTAAGGAGAAACTTCCTGACAGTTAGAACAATTAACCAGTGGAACTACCTGCCTCCAGAAGCGGTGAATGCTCCCACACTGGAGGTTTTTAAGAAGAGACTGGACGGCCATTTGTCCGAAATGGTATAGAGTTACCTGCCTGAGCAGGGGGTTGGACTAGATGACCTCCAAGGTCCCTTCCAACTTTACTACTACTACTACTACTACTACTACTACTACTACTACTACTATTATTATTATTATTATTATTATTATTATTATTATTATTATTATTATTATTATTATTATTATTATTAATGGTGATCCGGTAATCCCGGGAGAGTACAACGGTCACAAATACATGCCAGTTGCCATCAAGCGCCCGAATTTTGATCACGTGACCTGGTGGGAAGACCAGCTGTCCGTCAATTTTTTTTTGTCAACAAAGCCCTAACTTCAAATGGCCATTAAACAAAGGGGTTGTAAGTCTAGAACTACCTACTACTCCAAAATCATTTTGGAAGTGCTTAGCAATGGCAGCCTTTCCTACGTGGACTACCGTGTGTTCTGAGAACATCTCCAGGATGATGTCTACCAATTGAGGAAGGAGATTTGAGCCTAACAGGCCTCGCAACCCTCATCTGGGACCTGTTCAGAGCTTCTGACCTCCATATCTTCCTCCCTCCTAAACGTGCACCCCGTACTACGTTTCCCCTCCCTTCCTATGTCTTCTCCACCCCTCCCCTCAAGACCTCGGCCATCTCCTTTCACCGACGCTTCCTCTAATGAAGAAGCTTTTGGCTCAGGTTATATTTGAACTTGACGGCGTATAAGACGAGCAAAAAGCTTGTTGGTTGGAGGAGATTTCCCCATTTAAAAAAAAACAAAAACAAAAACCCAAGGTAGGTGGGTAGGGATGGTTATGCTGGGGGGGGGGGATGTCCTGGTTTTGAGGACCAGAAACTTTTCGGTGACTTACGGAGTGAGGTTTGAATATGTGACCCCCCCCCCCAAATTAGGACTCCCGTCCTTGCAGTTTCCACCTTAAGATTCCACCAAAAGATGTTGAGAATCTGGAAAGAGGGCCGAGAAGAGCAAGAAAGATGATTAGGGGGCTTCATAAAACATGTGAAGAACGGTTGCAGGAATCCGACATGGCTACTCTAGTGAATAGAAGGACCAGGACAGCGACAGGATAGCAGAGTTCCCATATTTGAGGGGCTGCCACAAAGAAAGAGGGGGGGTCAACTTATTTTCCAAAGCACCGGAAGGCAAGACACGAAGCAACGGATGGAAACTCATCAAGGAGAGAAGCAACCTGGAATTAAGGAGAAACTTCCTACTAGTGAGGACAATTAAGCAGTGGAACTGCTTGCCACCAGAGGTGGTGGGTGCTCCAATACTAGGGTTTCCTGCTGGAGCAAGGGGATGGACTAGAACAGGGGTAGGCAACCTTGGCTCTTTTATGACTCGTGGACTTCAATTCCCAGAATTCCTGAGCCAGCCATGCTGAGGGGAAAGGGAGAGGTTTCCAAGCTGAGCCATGCTGGGAGTTGAAGTCCACGAGTCATAAAAGAGCCAAGGTTGCCTACTCCTGGACTATAATATCTCCAAGGTCCTGTTATTCTGTCTCTTACTTTAATGGTAAGCAGCTGGTCTGCCCTTGGAAAGTAAGCAGGGCCAGGGCTTGGATGGGAGACCACCAGGAGATGTAAACTAGAATACGGAGTTGACAAGCCCTCCCAGAAAAAGAGACTGGACGGCCACTTGTCTGGAATGGTATAGGGCAGGGGCAGGCCACCTCGGCTCTTTTATGACTCCTGGACTTCAACTCCCAGAATTCCTGAGCCAGCATGGGGGAAACTATGGCCCCTTCATGACTCATGGACTTCAACTCCCAGAATTCCTGAGGCAACATGGCTCAGCTTGGAAACCTCTCCCTTTCCCCTCAGCATGGCTGGCTCAGGAATTCTGGGAGTTGAAGTCCACGAGTCATAAAAGAGCCAAGGTTGCCTACCCCTGGTCTAGGGTCTCCTGCTTGAGCAGGGGGTTGGACATGAAGTCCTCCAAGGTCCCTTCCAGTTCTATGATTCTCTTATTCTGTTATTGACAACCCTGTTGCAGAGCACAAGATGGTCAGGTGGAGTTGGCTGGCCACTCGTGGTGTTCTTCACCCAGAGAAGGATGGGAGAGTTGCTTTCCACATCAGCTGTGGAAAGGAGAAGGCGTCTTCCGGGGCTAATCTTCTCTCGGTTGTCCTCCCGTGCCAGGAAGAAGCTGGCCCAGAGGCTGCAGGAGGCCGAGGAAGCGGTGGAGGCGGTGAACGCCAAGTGCTCCTCGCTGGAGAAGACCAAACACCGCCTGCAGAACGAGATCGAAGATCTCATGGTGGACGCGGAGCGCTCGAACGCGGCCGCAGCTGCCCTGGACAAGAAGCAAAGGAACTTCGACAAGGTGAGGGTCACAGAGACCCACAGGAGAGGCTGCTCCAGTTCAGCTGGAGGCATTACACCTGTCTGTGGGGCCCGGGACCAGGTATTTCCTGCTTGTGGGAAGCCACCGGGAAAGTTGCCTCGTCTATTATTGGTGGGATTCAGTGAACAATGACAACCAGGGCTTCAGGGATTGCTGTCGCTAAGCACAGCAGAAATTACTGTCGTAGGTTGAGGACTGCCTGTATTTGTAGGGGGGGGAGGAGGAGAGGAAGGAAGAGAGGAAGGGGAAAGGGGAGAAGGATGATGAAATGAGAAGGGGAGGAGAAGGAGGAGGAAAAGAGGAGAAGAGGGGAAGGGGAGGAGGAGGAGAAGGGGGAGGAGAGAAGAAGAAGGGTAAGAGAAAGGGAAGAGGAAGAGGAGATGAAAGGAAGAGGAGAAGGAGGAGGAAGAGAAGGAGAAGAGAAGAAAGAGGAGGGGAAGTGGAAGGGGAGAAGGAGGAGGAGAGGGGGAGAAGGAGAAAGGGAAAAGGAGAAGGAGGAAGAAAGGAGAGGAGAGGAGGAAGAAGAGAGGGAGGAGGAGGAGGAAAAGGAGGAGGAGGAAGGGAAAGGAGATGGGGAAGGAAAAGGGGAAGAAGGAGAAGGAAATGGGATGAAAGGAAAAGAAGAGACCGACTCTTTCTGCCTTCCTCCTCCTCTGCTCCCCCTCAGATCCTCTCGGAATGGAAGCAGAAGAATGAAGAATCTCAGGCAGAGCTGGAGGCATCCCAGAAGGAGTCCCGGTCCCTCAGCACGGAGCTCTTCAAGCTGAAGAACGCCTACGAGGAGTCTCTGGAACACCTGGAGACTTTAAGAAGAGAGAACAAGAACTTACAAGGTGGGTTGAGCTGCGGGGGAAGAGGTTGGCCCAGCAAAAACCCCTTGCCTGGTGGCGCCCGGATGTTGAGGGACACTCTTTTCCGTGTCCTCCTCTCACATCTCCTTCTTCTCCTCCTCCATCCACAGAGGAGATTTCGGATCTCACCGAGCAGCTGAG
The DNA here is from genome assembly GCF_001527695.2 of Protobothrops mucrosquamatus. Lineage (NCBI taxonomy): Eukaryota > Metazoa > Chordata > Lepidosauria > Squamata > Viperidae > Protobothrops > Protobothrops mucrosquamatus. The sequence goes on from NW_015387673.1 coordinate 620,013, forward strand.
CCATGGAGCCAAAAGCATGCACGAGTTGGAAAAAGTGAGGAAGCAGCTGGAGTCCGAGAAAGTGGACTTACAAGCAGCGCTGGAGGAGGCAGAGGTGAGGTTCCCTGTTTCCCCTTCCCTCAAACTCCATGGTTTTCCCCCCCTTTCTTATTTCTCTCCTATTTCACTATAAAAGCCACTTAAAAGCATCTGAAGTGGTAGTTAAGCGTCCCTTCCCAGATGGGAACAGAGACAGAGAAGAAGCTTTACTCACCGAATTCACCTACCCTCAACAAGAATTGTTTAAATTAAAGACACAAAAGAGCTAAACAGAACAGTATCTGGAGCAGGGGGCATTTAATTAAAGGCACAAAAGAGCTAAACAAAACAGAATCTGGAGCAGGAGGCGTTTAATTAAAGGTACAAAAGAGCTAAACAGAACAGAACAATCTGGAGCAGGAAGCATTTAATTAAAGGTACAACAGAGCTAAACAGAACAGAATCTGGAGCAGGAGGCATTTAATTAAAGGCGCAAAAGAGCTAAACAGAACAATCTGGAGCAGGAGGCATTTAATTAAAGGTACAAAAGAGCTAAACAGAACAGAATCTGGAGCAGGAGGCATTTAATTAAAGGCGCAAAAGAGCTAAACAGAACAGAACAGAATCTGGAGCAGGAGGCATTTAATTAAAGGCGCAAAAGAGCTAAACAGAACAACAGAATCTGGAGCAGGAGGCATTTAATTAAAGGTACAAAAGAGCTAAAGAGAACCATTCTAGAACTAAGAAAGCTTCCAGATCTCAGTATTATTTTTTTTCTCCTTTCTCCTTCATCATTTTCCCCATAATTCTTTGTTGATCTGTGACGATAAGAAAGATTGATTATTTGATTGATACCCATAATTCTTTGACTCCCCAGGCATCTTTGGAACATGAGGAAGGGAAGATCCTCCGGGCCCAGCTGGAGTTCAACCAAATCAAGGCCGAAATTGAGCGCAAGTTGGCCGAGAAGGATGAGGAGATGGAGCAGGCCAAGCGGAATCACCTGAGGACGGTGGACTCGCTTCAAGCTTCCCTGGATGCCGAGACCCGCAGCCGCAATGAGGCCCTGAGGATCAAGAAGAAGATGGAGGGCGACCTCAACGACATGGAGATCCAGCTTAGCCAAGCGAACCGGGTGGCTGCTGAGGTTCAGAAGCACCTCAAGATCGCTCACGCCCACCTCAAGGTAAGGAGATATGGAGACCTTTATATCTTCCTTGCTCATCCATAGTTTTCTGGGCTCAATGTTTGCTTCAGGCTATGTTTTTTGAATGGCCCAGGACAATCAGATTCAACTGGACGATGCCCTTCGAGCCAATGAGGACCTGAAGGAGAACATCGCCATTGTGGAGAGGCGCAATACACTGCTGCAGGCTGAGCTGGAAGAGCTACGCTGCGTATTGGAGCAGACGGAGCGTGGGCGGAAACTGGCGGAACAGGAGCTGACGGAGGCCAGTGAGAGGGTCCAGCTCCTCCATTCTCAGGTGAAGGGAGAGCATCTGATCCTTCTCATGTTTCTTTGAGTCTCGTTCTGTAGGAGCCACAGAGGTGACCTTGGAGAAGTGATCCAGAGCCTGTTCAGACAACCACAGATGGTGAAGGGTGCTTTAAACATAGACAGGAGGGAAAGTTTTAGGAAAAGATTCACATTGGCTGATCACTGGAGCAGTGCTTCTCAACCTTGGCAACTTTAAGATGAGTGGACTCTAACTCCAGGTTCTGGACATAGGTTCTGAGGGAATAGATTTCAGATGCAGGTTCTGAGGGAATAAAGTAGGTTTTGTATACAAGTTCTGAGGGAATAAAATAGGTTCCAAATGAAGGCTCAGAGGGAATAAAATAAGTTGCAAATGCAGGTTCTGAGGGAATAAAGAAAGTTCCAGATGCAGGTTCTGAGGGAATAAAGTAGGTTCTGGATGCAGGTTTGAGCAGTGGTGGGATTCAAATATGTGAACAACCGGTTCTCTGTGTGGATGCCGCTTCTGGGCCTGGGCAACAAAAAAGTTAGCTACCGGTTCTGCCGAACTGGTGCGAACCAGCTGAATCCCACCACTGGGTCTGAGGGAATAAAGTAAGTTTCGGATGTAGATTCTGAGGGAATAAAGTAGGTTCCAGATACATGTTCTGAGGGAATAAAGTAGGTTCCAGATGTAGGTTCTGAGGGAATAAAGAAGGTTCTGGATGCAGGTTCTGAGGGAATAAAATAGGTTCTGGATGTAGGTTCTGAGGGAATAAAGAAGGTTCTGGATGCAGGTTCTGAGGGAATAATGTAGGTTCCATATGCAGGTTCTGAGGGAATAAAGTAGGTTCTGTATGCAGGTTCTGAGGGAATAAAGTAGGTTCCGGATACAGGTTCTGAGGGAATAAAGTAGGTTCCGGATACAGGATCTGAGGGAATAAAATAGGTTCCGGATGTAGGTTCCAAAGAAACAAAATAGGTTCCGGATCTAGCTTCTGAGGGCATAAAGTAGGTTCTGGATGTAGATTCTGAGGGAATAAAGTAGGTTCCAGATGTAGGTTCTGAGGGAATAAAATAGGCTCCGAATGTAGATTCTGAGGGAATAAAATAGGTTCTGGGTGGTTTCAAGCAAACTTTGACCTTCATAGGTCCCATACTACATGAAGACACCAATTGTTTGGACCTGTCAGTTGATCTTCTTTTATTTCTCCTGTTGTGGTTTGACTCACTAATTGAGATTGCCATTTTTCTCCAGAACACCAGCCTCATCAATCAAAAGAAGAAGATGGAGACTGATCTGACCCAGCTTCAGTCAGAAGTGGAAGAAGCTGTGCAGGAATGCAGAAACGCTGAGGAGAAGGCCAAGAAAGCCATCACGGATGTGCGTGAGAGCGAAATCACGGACGGGGGTTGACCACGAATGGTCCATAATGACAATTTGACTCTTTCTCGCATTAAGTAATCAGAGGTCTCCAAAGCTTGGCAACTTTAAGACTTGTGGGCTTCAACTTCCAGAACTTCCATGGCTGGCTGGGCAATTCTGGGAGTTGAAGTCCACAAGTCTTAAAGTTGTCAAGTTTGGAGACCCCTGATCTACATGGAGGGTCACCAGGCCCTCCAAGAAAAATTCTTCTACCTTCTCTCCTTCTTTTGGGAATATAATGACTCACTATCAATGAAGGAAAATAGTTGTAGGTTGAAATGAGGGGTCTTTGGCGTACTCTGAGCTGGGTGGTTTCCTTGCGGACGTTTCATGACCCAACTAGGTAACATCATCAGTGCTAGCATGGAGTGCTGTTTGCTGTCAGTTTACATTCTGATGTCTTGCCTGTCTGTCCGATGATGTTATCTAGTTAGGGTAATGAAACGTCCGCAAGAAAACCACCCAGCTCAGAGAGCACCAAGGACCCCTCGGCTCTCTTAACGACCAGTGACTTATGACTGTAATTCTAGCCTTAATTACAATTATAGGTCTAGAACAGGGGTAGGCCACCTTGGCTCTTTTATGTCTTGTGGACTTCAACTCCCAGAATTCCTGAGCCAGCCATGCTGAGGGGAAAGGGAGAGGTTTCCAAGCTGAGCCATGCGGGCTCAGGAATTCTGGGAGCTGAAGTCCACAAGTCATGAAGGGGCCATAGTTCCCCCATGCTGGCTCAGGAATTCTGGGAGTTGAAGTCCACAAGTCATGAAGAAGCCAAAGTTTCCCTCATGCTGGCTCAGGAATTCTGGGAGTTGAAGTCCACGAGTCATAAAAGAGCCAAGGTGGCCTACCCCTGGCCTAGAATATGGACATTTCACAATTATGTGAAATGAGACTCATCTCCATGTTCCCCTTTGCTTTGGTCCACCAGAGGCATCCTGGGTCAAAAGAAGACCCGTAATGTTGACATGAATTATTAGCCCGTGAGTTTAGGACTAACTTCCCCATTAACGCCAAGAGTAAGGTCCGACGGACGTCTTTCTCCCTTGAATGGGGCAGGCGGCCATGATGGCGGAGGAGCTGAAGAAGGAGCAGGACACCAGCGCCCACCTGGAGAGGATGAAGAAGAACATGGAGCAGACCATCAAGGACCTCCAGATGCGCCTGGACGAGGCGGAGCAGCTGGCCCTGAAGGGCGGCAAGAAGCAGCTTCAGAAACTGGAGGCCCGAGTGCGGGAGCTGGAGAACGAGCTGGAAGGGGAGCAGAAACGCAACGTGGAGAACGTCAAGGGCATGCGCAAGTGCGAGAGACGCATCAAGGAGCTCACCTACCAGGTGAGGAGCTCAGAAAGCACCGATGACCTCTTCCATTTCCTCCCCCTCCCCTCCTCCTCCTTCTCCTCTACTCCACAAACCCCTCTTCCTTCTAGCACTGATGATGTTCCCTAGTTGGGTCATGACACGTCTGCAAGAAAACCACCAAGTTCACCAAGGTTCCCTAGAGTCCTCCTCCTCTTCCTTCTCCTCCTCCTCTCCTCCTTCTCTTCTTCCCCTTCCTCTCCTCCTCCTCCTTAAACCCTCCACCACCACCACCACCACCTTTTGCTCTTCCTCCTCCTCCTCCTCTTCCTCCCTTTATCCTCTACCCACAAACCTCACTCCCTTCTAGCACTGATGATGTTACCTAGTTGGGTCATGAAACATTTGCAAGAAAACCACTAAGCTCAGAGAGCACCAAAGACCCCACAGTTGTCCTCCTCCTCCTCCTCCTGCTGTCTCCACAATCCCCCTCCCTTCTAGCACTGATGATGTTACCTGGTTGGGTCATGAAACGTCTGCAAGAAAACCACCCAACTCAGAGAGCACCAAGGACACCACAGTCCTCCTCCTCCTCCTCCTCCTCCTCCTGTCTCCACAATCCCCCCCTCCTTTCTAGCACTGATGATGTTCCCTAGTTGGGTCATGAAACGTCTGCAAGAAAACCCCCCAGCTCAGAAAGCATCTCAAGGACCCCCACAAATCCAGGTTTTTTTTTCCTTTTTTCGTAAACCAGTTTCAGCTTGATCATTTTGATGGCCCTTTGAAAGTACCCCGTGGGTGACACGATTCAGACATCCAGCGAAAACCATGATCTCCTAGAGAAGGGGAGATGTGCGTGGTTAATGATGGTCCTGACCTCCATCCATCCCTCCACCCATCCTTTCTCCTTTTTTTTTTCTTTGGCAGACCGAAGAGGACAAGAAGAACTTGCTGAGACTCCAAGACCTGGTGGACAAGTTGCAGATGAAGGTGAAAGCTTATAAAAGACAAGCCGAAGAAGCGGTGAGTTCCTAAGCTTGGGTCCCTTCCAGCCAGTCCTCGACTTACAACGATTCGTTTAGTGACCGTTGAAGCCGCTGGAAAAAAGCGACTGAGGGCCGCCTTTCCCACGGCCGTTGCAGCATCCCCACGGTCACCTCATCCCAAATTCGGACGCTTGGAAACTGGCATGTACTTACGACGGTTACAGCGTCCCGCGATCCCCCTTTTTGCGACCTTTTGCTGAGCAAAGTCCGCGGGGGACTCCAGATTCACTTAGCAGCCATGTGACTAACTTAACAAGTGAACAACATGGGCAAGAGGGGGCGTCAAATGGGACAAAGCTTGCTTAACCACGGCCTCGCTTAACAACATAAATTTTGGGCTCCGTCGTGGTCATAAGACCGAGGACTGCCTGTATTCTGTTGGTGCTGAAGGCTTTCTCACTTTAGTCAAACTGCTTAGCCTAATGCTGAGATTTCGGTCCATCTTAAAGCTTTTGCCAGACTTTTAAACAGCTTGGCAAGATCTCTTAAGCCCTGGATGACCTTAGGCTGAAACCACGGAGGATAACAGTAATAATAATAATAATAATAATAATAATAATAATAATAATAATAATAATAATAATAATAATAATAATAATAATAATAATAATAATAATAATAATAATAATAGTAGTAGTAGTAGTAGTAGTAGTAGTAGTAGTAATATAGTAGTAATAATAATAATGATGATGATGATGATGTTGGAAGGGACCTTGGAGGTCATCTAGTCCAACCCCCTGCTCAGCCAGGAAAGCCTATACCATTTCAGACAAATGGCTGTCCAATCTCTTCTTAAAAACTTTCAGTATTGGAGAAGGGAGGGAGGGAGGGAGGGAGGGAGGAAGGAAAGAAGGAAGGAAGGAAGGAAGGAAGGAAGGTTCCTTCCTTCCTTCCTTCCTTCCTTCCTTCCTTCCTTCCTTCCTTCCTTCCTTTTGTCAATAACAGACTCAGAAGGGACCTTGGAGGTCATCAAGTCCAACCCTCTGCTCAGGCAGGTAACTCTATATCATTTCGGACAAATGGCTGTCCAGTCTCTTCTTAAAAACTTCCAGTGTTGGAGCATTCACCACTTCTGGAGGCAGGTGGTTCCACTGGTTAATTGTTCTAACTATGGGACAGAGTAAACGAGAAAAGAATTGTTCCTTTTACACCTAGTCCTCAACTTACAACCGTTTATTCAGTGGCCGTTCGAAGTTACAGCAGGACTGAGAAAAGTCACTTCGGACCGTTTTTCCACACTTACGACCGTTGCAGCCTCTCCCATGATCACGTGACCAGAATTCAGATGCTTGGCAACTGGCATGTACTTACGACAGTTGCAGTGTCCCGGGGTTATGTGATCCCCTTTTGCGACCTTCTGACAACAAAGTCAGTGGGAGAAAGCCAGATTCACTTAACGACCGGGTGACTAACTTAATAACTGCGGCGATTCACTTAACAACCGTGGGAAGAAAGGGGGTCAAATGGGGTCAAAATTCACTTAACAAATGTCTCACTTAACAACCGAATTTTTTCGGCCCCAATTGTGATCATAAGTCAAAAAAACTGCCTGTGTCGTAGCTACACCTCATTTGTTGGAATGTATTCTCCAAAGTTGGAAAAAAATCCGTGTTCGTTTCTGGAAAGGAGTCCGCTAGCATCTTTGCAGACTAACTAATTTTGTTTTAAAATCATTAAAAAATAAATAAATAAATTAAGAAATACCTCATCTTAACGATGAAAGAAAGGCCGTAAAAATCAATTCTGGGGATGCCACAAGCCACTTTACAACCTTGGTGAGTTGCAACTGGGATACTACGCAAACGAGGTTACGGATCGTAGCCAAAATGATCAGGGGCCTAGAAGCCAAAACATACGAAGAACGATTGCAGGAACCGGAGATACCTTGTCTAGTGAAAAGAAGGACGTAGGGGGGTGACATGATGGCGGCCTTCCAATCTCTCAGGGGCTGCCCCAAAGAAGAGGGAGTCAAGCTATTCTCCAAAGCACCTGAAGAAGCAACGGATGGAAACTAATCAGGGAGAGAAGCAACCTGGAACTGAGGAGAAATTTCCTGACAGAACAATTAAATCGGTGGAACGGCTTGCCGCCAGAAGTTGTGAACGCTCCCAACACTGGAGGTTTTTAAGAAGAGACTGGACAGCCACTTGTCTGAAATGGTAGAGGGTCTCCTGCGAGAGCAGGGGGTTGGACTAGATGACCACTAAGGTCCCTTCCAATTCTGTTACTCTTACCTGACAACTGCTCCTGTGCCTCTTCTCGGTTGTGTGCTCTGTGGGCCAGTCATATGGAGATCCTTCAGCTGATCCTTCACAGGATTTTAATTTCCAGATCCTTCCCCAATCTGGTTCTTCCTCTTCGGACCTTGATCTCCTGTCCCTTTCTGGAGTGTCATGTCCACAACCGGACAGTGGACTCCAAACGAAGAGAGTAGCAAGAACAACGTCCCTCAATCCTTTTCTACTCCCCCTCTCAGGAGGAACAGGCCAATACCAACCTCGCCAAATTCCGGAAGGTTCAGCACGAGTTGGACGAGGCGGAGGAGCGGGCGGACATCGCNGGACCTTGATCTCCTGTCCCTTTCTGGAGTGTCATGTCCACAACCGGACAGTGGACTCCAAACGAAGAGAGTAGCAAGAACAACGTCCCTCAATCCTTTTCTACTCCCCCTCTCAGGAGGAACAGGCCAATACCAACCTCGCCAAATTCCGGAAGGTTCAGCACGAGTTGGACGAGGCGGAGGAGCGGGCGGACATCGCTGAGTCCCAGGTCAACAAGCTGAAGGCTAAAACCCGTGACGTGGGAGGAAAGGTGAGTCCTTATTTTGGGGCGGGCGGCGGGCGGGCTAAGAGGAGGAAGGACAGAATTAGCAACCGGTTGAAAAGGGCCTCTTTCTCGTTTTTATGTTTTTGACTTACTCACCGTTTGCTCCTATCAGGTAGATAGAGTTGGGGGAGAGGAGATATAGAGAAAAAAAAATAGAGCGATAGATGGAATGGACAAATGGATGATAGATAGGACAGACAGACATATAGAGATGATAGCTGACGTATGATGGTTGATAGATGATAGATATAGATATTTATAGAGAAAGACAGAAGCAGAGAGAGACAGAGACGGGGATAGATAGATAGATAGATAGATAGATAGATAGATGGATGGATGGATGGATGGATGGATGGATGGATGGAGATAGGTAGGTAGGTAGGTAGGTAGGTAGGTAGGTAGGTAGATAGATAGATAGATAGATAGATAGGTAAGAGCAAAAGAGAGACTTTTTAGCTTTTTTGTGATAAAAGTTTCCTGGTTTGGTCTACATCGTGGGACAGACAGCTACCCAGGGCAATATTGACTATGGAATTGACACTAGGCAATATATCCCTCTCATCCAAATTAAATTTCCTTTAACATGCTGGAACTGAATCGAAGAGAAGGGAAGAGAACAGAAGAGAAGACAGAATGGAAAAGAGAATAGGATAGGATAAAACAAAGAATAGAATAGAATAGAATAGAATAGAATAGAATAGAATAGAATAGAATAGAATAGAATAGAATAGAATAGAAATAAAAATAATAGAATAGAATAGAATAGAGTAGAATAGAATAGAATAGAATAGAATAGAATAGAAAAGAAAAGAAAAGAAAAGAAAAGAAAAGAAATAAGGAATAGAATAGAATAGAGTAGAATAGAAATAAGAATAGAATAGAAATAAAAATAGAATAGAATAGAATAGAATAGAAATAAGGAATAGAATAGAGTAGAATAGAAATAAGAATAGAATAGAAATAAGAATAGAATAGAAATAAAAATAGAATAGAATAGAATAGAATAGAATAGAATAGAAATAAGGAATAGAATAGAGTAGAGTAGAGTGGAGTAGAGTAGAGTAGAATAGAAATAAAAATAGAATAGAATAGAATAGAATAGAAAAGAAATAAGGAATAGAATAGAGTAGAATAGAAATAAGAATAGAATAGAAATAAGAATAGAATAGAAATAAGAATAGAATAGAAATAAAAATAGAATAGAATAGAATAGAATAGAAATAAGGAATAGAATAGAGTAGAGTAGAGTGGAGTAGAGTAGAGTAGAATAGAAATAAAAATAGAATAGAATAGAATAGAATAGAATAGAAAAGAAATAAGGAATAGAATAGAGTAGAATAGAAATAAGAATAGAATAGAAATAAAAATAGAATAGAATAGAATAGAATAGAATAGAATAGAAGAATAGAATAGAATAGAATAGAATAGAACAGAACAGAATAGATCTTTCTTGGCCAAGTGTGATTAGACACAGAAGGAGTTTGTCTCCAGTGCAGAAGCCCTCATGCAAAACAACAAGGTAATATTAATCATAATAACGAAGGTCCTTCACCGCTCCTAGGGGGATCCCACAACAGAGAAAAATATGTGTATATTTCACAGCAGCAAAGAATTGTGATTGATTTCTGCTGTCTCCGTTTATTTTTTTTTTCACGCTTCCCCTTTCTGCTTCTCTCTTCCAGACACTTCACGATGAAGAGTGAGAAAGTCTGGAAAACTCATTTTAGCCAAAGTAGCCATTTAACGACCCTTTTTGCCTGGAGAGGCCCTAACACGAATGTAGTGCAGTGAAATAAACCTGAATAGCAACAAAAAAATCTCGTTTCCCACACATTTCTATTGCTCAGACTTGAAATGTGTTTTAAGCACCATCAAACACATTTTCCCTGTTAAAATAAAATAATGTCGATATCGTCTTCACATGAAAAACAATTTCCAAAATTCACATTTAGGTCATGCATGTTATTACGCCTTTTCTAAACAAGTGTGCCTTTGAGCTACGTTATCAGGTACAATATGAGTGGTAGAAATGAATATTTTCCTAATATCTTATTAGTGACTTAAAAATTAAAAAAAATGTGCAAGGATCTGAAGTTGCAAGGATCAATGGTGCCCCCTGGTGTTCGGAAGTGGCGTCTGCAGGCGAAATTAGATTTTATACTAAGAAGTTATTCCCTGTAGGATGGCGCCCTCCAGTGGTGATGTTGAGTGTTACAGTCCATTTTTATAAATGGGGAAAGAAGGAATTGGACCTGACTGAATTTAATATCAAAAGTGGAGTTATTCTCTTCCAATCAGGCAGAAGGGGATATGCATCATTTAACAGTGAAAACAAGCTGCCATCTAATTTATAATTATCAATTTAGATGAGAAATTCGCAGTGGATCCAGCTGCTGAAGTTCTTTTCTGAGGTTCAGTTGTCAGATGGGTTTTGCCCCATTTTATGACCTTTCTTGCCACCGTTCTTAAGTAAATCACTGCAGTTGATAAGTTAGTCACTTATTATTATGTGAATCCGGCTTCCCCTCCATTGGTTTTGCTGGTCGGAAGGTCGCAGAAGGGGATCACGTGACCCCGGGACGCTGCCACCGTCATAAATACGAGTCAGTGACCAAGCGTCTGAATTTTGATCACGTGACCACGGGGACGCTGCACTCCGAGTGTGAAAAACGGTCGCAAGTCCCCTTTTTCGCTGCCGTTGTAACTTTGAGCGGTCACTAAACGAAACGTCGTAAGTCGAGGACTATCTGTGGTTTTTTTTTTCTGCCTGGCCTCACCCTGGGCTATCCCTGTCCCTGGTTTTTTCTCCAGCTGGGCAATTGTGTGACTTTGCAGAATTTTTTTTCAAACCGCCTTAAGGTTTTGTGAGACTTGTTGGCGGGAGAAATTCGGAAAGTTAACTCAACCGATTTCGTCTCTCCGTCGGGAAAAATACCTCAGGACTCGTTTTCACGGATTCCACAGCTCGCCCACGTTTGAAAACCCGTTTTTCACACATACACACGCAAACAAACACACTCTATTCACACTCCTTCGGCAGGCTGTTTGTTCTGCCAAGGCCCAGGCCTCACACCCACTGCTTCACACAGAGGCCATTAAATTCTATATCACGCGCCTTTCGGTATGCATAATATATGATGCATTTACATCTCTGCTCCGCTCTTGAATTTCTTAATATTAATGCAACATATTATACAACCACAGCGACACACACACACACACCCCTCTGCTCAACTCTTCTGTTTTGTTCTGATTTCCACAAGGGTTAAGAGGCCCTTGAACCTTCAATCTGGGCATCCTTGCGCACCGGGTTTTGAAAGGGTGCATACTTATAGTCCTGTACACAAGGAGGCAGAGTTTCTCGACCTTAGCCACTTTAAAATGGGTGGACTTCAACTCCCAGAATTCCCCACAACTGGTGAATTCAACCAGCTGTGCTGGCTGGGGAATTCTGGGAGTTGAAGTCCACCCATCTTAAAGTTGTACGGCTGAGAAACTCTGAGGTACAGCGTAGAAATCAGGAGGAACGTCCTAAGGGTGTGAGCCATCAGCTAAGGCAGAGGTAGGCAACCTCGGCTCTTTTGTGACTCATGGACTTCAACTCCCAGAATTCCTGAGCCAGCATAGCTCAGCTTGGAAACCTCTCCCTTTTCCCTCAGCATGGCTGGCTCAGGAATTCTGGGAGTTGAAGTCCACCAGTCATAAAAGGGCCTAGGTTGCCTACCTCTGAGCTAAGGCAAAGGTCTCCAACCTTGGCGACTTGTGAACTTCAACTCCCAGAATTCCTCAGCCAGCATGGCTGGCTGGAGAATTCTGGGAGTTGAAGTCCACCCATCTTAAAGTTGTACGGTTGAGAAACTCTGAGGTAGAAGCGTAGAAATCAGGAGGAACGTCCTAAGGGTGTGAGCCATCAGCTAAGGCAAGGGTCTCCAACTTTGGCTACTTTAAGACTTGTGAATTTCAACTCCCAGAATTCCTCAGCCAGCATGGCTGGCTGGGGAATTCTGGGAGCTGAAATCCACAAGTCTTAACTGGAGACTCCTGAGCTAGGGGAACAAGTAGACACATAGAGTGGTGAGATTTCTTTCACTGAAGTTCCTCAAACAGAAGCTAGATAGGCCTTGTTAGCGATGTTTCCGAGCATCCTACTCTGCAGGGGGTTGGATTGGATGACCTCTAAGATAAGCTTCCGATTCTGGGATTCTAGGGTTCTGCTAAACAACCCGTGACCGATAGGGTCAGCGTTTCTGAGAGATTTCCTTCCCTAAACAAAACGTTTCTGAGAGATTTCCTTCCCTAAAGAAAACAGGCCAAAAACATTGGGGTTGGCAGCCACTCGTTTTCCTGCAGGCTTCCCCAGTGACTGTTTTTTTTTGTGGGAAACTGGGTGGCGTGTTTGGAAATCTCGTGAACACGGCTAACTGCATCAGCATGGCAGTCAGCCGTGGTCACGTGATTTCCAACACGCCTCCCAGTTTCCCACAAAAAAACAGTCATGGGGAAGACTGCAGGAAAACAAGTTGCTACCACTGCACCAGCACGGCAGTGTAACAGCCCCAAAGCGGTCACAACTTTGCCACAATTCAATACCACAAGAGTCCCGCGTCCCAGATTTTGAGTGCCTTCTTTAAGCGAGCTCTTTTGAGGCATGTCGATTCAAAAATTGTCCCCTACGATGCACCGTTTCGCCCAGTTGAAGTTTACAAACAGACACAAGAGTTTTAGTAGTATATAGCTGTTTAATAGTAAATAGCTGTCCACTCTGTGTTCACCCCCCTCGTGCGTCTACATCCAGTCTCTGGAAACACGAGGCTATTGTGTATACACATCCAAAGCCATTTTAATTTTGTCTTCCCGGCAAGTTAAATCTGAAGATAATCTAAAATTACAGATCGGGATTCTCCAGGAAAGATGGAGTCAGCTCCGAGAGCACACGCAGATACGGAAGCTGGAGACGCGAGGTGGGATTTTCAGCCTTGAAGTCAGGGACACCTGGGCGAGCAAATTCACCTACGATCTGGGTCTGTAAGGGAAAAGAGGAAAAGCAGTGGGAAATGAGGTCGGCGGGTTTTGAACCCGGAGCAACCTCAGGAGGGTCAAAAAAAGTCAAAATCCAAACTACAGGTGTAAACAAGGGGAGGAGTGGCTTCCAGTGTATGGGCGGGGCCAGCATTTAGATTAGTTTGCACCCCTTCCTGACAGTTAGAACAATTAACCAGCGGAACAACCTGCCTCCAGAAGCGGTGAATGCTCCAACACTGGAAGTTTTTAAGAAGAGACTGGACAGCCATTTGTCCGAAATGGTGTAGGGTTTCCTGCCTGAGCAGGGGGTTGGACTAGATGACCTCCAAGGTCCCTTCCAACTTTATTATTATTATTATTATTATTATTATTATTATTATTATTATTATTATTATTA
>NW_015387673.1:633622-635196 GCF_001527695.2 Protobothrops mucrosquamatus
TGTTTCTCTCCCTCAGCAAGTTTAAGATGTATGGACTTCAACTCCCAGAATTCCCCAGCCAGCGCAGCCAGTTGAATTCACCAGCTGTGGGGAATTCTGGGAGTTGAAGTTCACCCGTCTTAAAGTTGCAGAGATCGAGTAAATAATGGTGGGGATGACAAGAGTATCCATTTTTATTGTTCATTAAGCCTACTAAATATCAATCCAGTCATCTGCATAATCTCCAAACACTTCCCTCTCTTTCTTTCCCGTCTCGAAGCCAGGATTAAATCATTGTTCCGGCTTTCAGGAAAACCTGTCATCAGATTTCATTCCAAATTCAAGGATATCGAGGATAAATTCCTCGCATCTCTCTTGGCTTCTCACTGCTCACTTCTCAATGCAGCCCCCAGTCCAGGCATCGCCTGGTGGCCTCCCATCCAGGCGCTCGATCTGGTTTTGGCTTTTCCCAAGCCCAGCTGTCCCGTCCGCTCGGCCGGCCAGAGCGAAACAAGCACGAATTAATTTGATCTGCTCACCTTCTTCCGATCCCATCTCCGCCTGGTAGGTTTTGTACGCGTCCAAGCAGAAAATCCCAATGAGAATAAGACTGAAAACCTGTCAAAAAAAACAGAGAAGCAAAGCCTGGAGGTTTGAAGAGCTTCTCCGATTCGCAAAAAAACATTTTTTCCCCAAAATTAAGCCCAAATTTTAGCATTTCACTGGCATTTAATTCGCACTGTGTGGGAATTTTCTTAGATTTGCCCCTGGAAAAAAAAAATTACAGGGGATTTGCGGCCTTGTACAAAAGGGGTTAAAAAAAATCAAGATGGCGGACGTTTGACCAAGCTCTGCTCCTTCAGGTGTTGCATATAATAAATAAATATTTATAAATGTACTTATTAAATTTATAGGCGGCCCAAATTTGCTTCAGAGTGGAATGAGTGACATATATACATTCGCAGCCCAGCCCAGCCCACCTCGCAGGACTGTTGTGGTGGGGAAAATAAAAGGAGGAAGGTGTGTTGGATATTGAGTTACCTTGAGTTATTTAAAAAAATAATAAAGGTAGGATATGAATAAAATATAAAATAAAATTAAAATAATAAAATAAAATCAAAACATCACATAAATAAAGCTAACGAAAGTAATTGAAAGAAAATAAACGAATGAACTAAATAAGCTAAACTAAAACAAAATTAAAATAAAATAATAAAATAATAAATAATAAAATAAAATAAAATAATAAAAACAACATAAACAAACTAATAAAATAAAATAATAAAATAAAAACAACATAAACTAATAAAATAAATTGAAATAAAATAAATTGAAATAAAATAAAATAAAAATAAAATAAAATAATAAAAACAACATAAACAAACGAATAAAATAAAATAATAAAATAAAAACATAACATAAACAAACTAATAAAATAAATTGAAATAAAAAATAAAATAAAAATAAAATAAAATAAAATAAAATAATAAAAACAACATAAACAAACTAATAAAATAATGAACTGCGCATGCCCGAAAAAGATGGCGGACGGTCCGTAGCTCCGCTGTGGTGGAGCTGAAGATGGGTAGGGGGGG
>NW_015387673.1:638627-641678 GCF_001527695.2 Protobothrops mucrosquamatus
GTGGGTGCCCCCACCCTCTGGAACGAGCTACCCCCCGAGATCCGGACAATCCCGGATCTCCTAACCTTCCGCCGCGCCCTCAAGACATGGCTCTTTCAGCAAGCGGGACTGACCTAGGGTGAATTTTAAATAGGGATAATTTTTAATGATTTTAATAATGTCACAGCTACAAATATTTGGTTTTAATTGGCTTTTATAGAGGAAATGTTGTGTGTGTTGTTTGTATTGTGTTATTTTAATATGCTGTGAGCCGCCCTGAGTCCCGTGGGGAGAAGGGCGGCATATAAATTATGAAAATAAATAAATAAATAAATAAATAAATAAAATAATAAAATAAAAACATAACATAAAGAAACTAATAAAATAAATTGAAATAAAATAAAAAATATAATAAAATAAAACAATAAAATAATAAAGTAAAATAAAAACATAACATAAACAAACTAATCAACTAAACTAAAATATAATAAAGTAAAAAATTAAATAATAAAATTAAATAAACTAAATAAAAGACATGTGTAAAAAAGGGAAGGGGGCTTTGGTTCAACAGGTGCAGCTCCCAAATGGAAATTTTCCACCCTCCCTGCGGGGCCAATCAGAGATTTGGAATATCGTCTCCCAGAATTCCCCAGAGGCTGGCTGGCTGGCTGGGGAATTCTGGGAGTCAAACTCCCAATGCAAGGAGGCTATTGGGAGGAATGGCAATCACTCACAAAGGCCGACACGGCCGATCCCTCATGGTTGGTGGCAACGACGGCGAAGCCCACGACGATGAAGATGATGGCCCCACTGACGCACCGAAGGAAATCCTGCAGGCGGAAAAAGCCACCAAATCAGTCCCAAAGTCCATTCCCAAGACCATCACAACCCTTAAAATGCTAGAAAAGGCGGGAAATTAGAGACCACACTCTCTTCAACGCCCTTAAGTGTGGTTTAGTTAACTCCAGGACAGTTTGCAAGGGAAGGAAGCACTGATGGACGGCAGGCACACCGCTGACCCTACCCCAGAGATTTACCCACCAGGCAGGGCCAGTTGACCCGGGTCAGGCGTTCGTGATAGTACGTGACTCTCAGGGCCAGGAAAGTCAGGGTTACCAACATCTCCAGCAAGGCAGCGCCCATGTAGGCCGAAACCGAAGCCGTGAGCAGCAAGAAGACCAGGAAACAAAGGCCCTGAGTGGAGGAGGCAGAACGTAATGTGTGAATGGCGTGACTCTTCTCCCTAAATCTCGAGTTGCAGATTTTTGTTGCGATGGGAGAACCCACCATAAGAAAACATAAACACCAGACAGATTATTATAGCATGCTTAATCTTGGCCATTTGAAGACGTGTGGACTTCAACTCCCAGAATTCCCCAACACAGCCATTTTTCTGTGCCCCAAAGCCTCACCTTTGGGTTACAAATTTGGGCTACAAATTTGGAAGAAAAGAGGCCTACCCACTCCCCAGTTTTCCAGGGCCTTCCTGGTTCGGATGGGAGGGAATGATGGGAAATGGAGTTAGAAAACTGCCAAATTGGGGAGTGCCAAGGGAGTTGGGGGGGGGAGGCTAAGGATGGATTAATTTAAAAAGTCAGAATAAACTATTGCAGAGAGGTGAGAATGGTGGAGAAGACAGAAAGGAGGAAGAATGGAAAACGAAAGAAGGAAGAAAGGAAAATAAAAGGAGAAAAAAGGAAGAAAGGAAAAAGAAAGAAGAAAGACAAAAGTGAGAAAGGAAGGAAGGAAATGAAGGAAGGAAAAAAGAAGAAAGAAAGGAAAAGGAAAATGGAAGATGGAAAAGGAAAGGAAAATGGAAGGAGAGGAAGGAGGATGGATGGAAGGAAGGATGAAAGGAAAGAAAGGAGAAAAAAATAAAAATGGAAGGAAAGGAGGGAATGAAAATGAAATGAAGAAACAGGAAGAAAGAAAAAGGAAGAGAAGAAGGAAGAAAGGAAAAGTAAAAGAAAGGGAAAAAAAGGAAGAAAGATAAACGAAAGGAGAAGAAAGAACAAAAGGAAAACCAAAGGACAAGAAGGAAAAAAGGAGGAAGTGAAAAGGAAAGAAGACGAAGGAAGAAAGGAAAACCAAAGGAGATGAAGGAAAAAAGGAGGAAGGGGAAAGGAAATGAGAAGAAGGAAGAAAGGAAAACCAAAGGAGATGAAGGAAAAAAGGAGGAAGGGGAAAGGAAATGAGAAGAAGGAAGAAAGGAAAACCAAAGGAGATGAAGGAAAAAAGGAGGAAGGGAAAAAAGGAGATGAAGGAAGAAAGGAAAAGCAAAGGACGAGAAGGAAAAAAGGAGGAAGGGAAAAGGAAAAGAGACGAAGGAAGAAAGGAAAACCAAAGGAGATGAAGGAAAAAAGGAGGAAGGGGAAAGGAAAGGAGAAGAAGGAAGGAAGGAAAACCAAAGGAGATGAAGGAAAAAAGGAGGAAGGGAAAAGGAAAGGAGAAGAAGGAAGAAGGGAAAACCAAAGGAGAAGAAAAGGATGGAAGGAAAACTTGGGAAGCAGAGGGATGAGGGCAAAAAACCAAAAACGGAGCACCAAAGGTGGGAAACGGTGAGGAGGGTTTTTGGGGAGGGGTCTCTTCCGTTACCAGCTCGACCCCCATCAGCACCCCCTTGGGCGAGCGCAGAAACTCCTTGTCCAGCGCCAAGCCCCCCTCCTCGCCGGCCGCCGGGTCCTGCTCGCCCATCCTGCCGCCTCGCGGGACTGCCAGGGGCGGCCGGGAGGAGAGCAGCCGCGGACGCCCGGGCAGCGCCGCGATCCAGCCCGCCCCCGAAGCCGCCCCGCCGGCAGCCCCTCGCCCTTTCGCCCGGCCATCCCGAGCGGGACAAAGGAGGATTGTCCGGCCGGGCCAGGAGGCGACCAGCGCCGGAGAACAAGCGCCCGATTGTCCCGCCGCTGCGCGAGGAGCAGCCAAAGGACGCGGGGACCGGGACGGAGCGGCGGAGGTCGGCCGGCAGGCGGCGCCCGAGCGCAAGGAGGAGCCAGGCGCAGCGCCTGCGCTTTCCCTCGCTTCCGGCAGAGGGCGCCGCTACTTTTATTTTATGTTTCTATCTATCTATCTATC
>NW_015387673.1:642950-660775 GCF_001527695.2 Protobothrops mucrosquamatus
TATCTATCTATCTATCTATCTATCTATCTATCTATCTATCTATCTATCTATCTATCTATCTATCTATCTATCTTCTATATCTGTCTGTCTATCTATCATCATCTATCTTCTATCAGAGCTGCCTAATAGACGGATAAAGACGTTCAGAACTTTTCAGGCTATAAAACAGACAGCAGGAGATTCGTGCTTTGAGGCTTACAAAAAACCTTAAAATACATTTAGAATTAGCTCATTTGATCTCGTTTCCAGTCTGGTCTCTCTAAGAAATCTGCCCGGGAAGGAATACAAGTACCCTGCTTTTTAATTTTGTTATTTCTTTTTATTGCTTTTTAATTAATAACGAAAAAAGTGGAATAAAAAGCAGCAAAACGCAAGTGCAATAATGATGGAGATACATCGTCAAAAAAAAGGGAGGGGGAAAGGAACATATAAAAAGTCTCGCAAATATTTCATTACCCAAACGAGATAACATCATTCACATAAAAAAAAAAGTCCTTCCACCAAATAAATTGAAAGAAAAACAATAACAACAATACGACATGCCATCATAACAATAACCAGTTAGGATTCCCTGCATCCTTGCCTAACGCAAATATTATTCAAATACATACGTATTTCTAATACATTTAAACCACTAACTCTTTTTCGATCATACTGTGTATTCTTCCGCCCATTGTCGGAAGTCGGCTGGGATGGGTACAAAGAGTGATCACGCGACAACACAATACATAAATACAGATAGTCCTTCATGTACAACAGTTCTTTTAGTGACCGTTCAAAGTTACAACAGCACTGGGAAAATAATTCTTTTTCACACTTACGACCGTTGGAGCATCCCCCGTGGCGACGTGATCAAAATTCAGGCGCTGGGCAACTGACTCATATTTACGACGGCTGCCATCGTAAATGATAAGCGATAAATGATAGCAGCTAATCCAATGCGGCGATTCACTTAAAAACCATTTTATTAACAACTGCAGTGATTCCCTTAATACAGTGTTTCTCAACCTTGACAATTTTAAGGCATGTGGACTTCAACTCCCAGAATTCCACAGCCAGCAATGCTGGCTGTGGAATTCTGGGAGTTGAAGTCCACATGCCTTAAAATTGTCAAGGTTGAGAAACACTGCCTTAATAAGAGTAGCCAGGAAGGTCATAAAACAGAGCAAAATTCACTTAACAACCATCGTGATCAAAATTGGGATGTTGGCCAACTGACTCATACTTACGACCGTTGCAGCAGCATCCTGGGGTCACATGATCCCCTTTGGTGACCTTTTGGCCAGCAAAATCAAGAGGGAAGCCGGATTCACTTAACAACCGGGTTCCTAACTTATCCAGCGTGGTGATTCAGTTAACAACGGTGGCCAGAAAAGTCGTAAAATGGGACATTGAGTGAGTTCTGCCCCATTTTACGGCTTTTCTTGTCACCGTCGTTAAGGGAATCGCCGCATTGGATGAGTTAGTAACCCGGTGGTTCAGTGGCTTCCCCAAATGCCTCACTTAACGACATCAATTTGGGACTCAATTGTGGTCGTAGGTCCAGGACGACGTGCACATAAATATTCATCTTGCGTGACACTGGGGATGCCGCGATGACGGACATAAGCGTGAGGACCGTGGTTGTAAGTGACATTTTTTTCGGCGTTTTGGTAACGCTGAAGAATTGCTAAATGGTTGGTTTTGAGTCAAGGAATATCTGATATTTGATAATCAGTTCATAAGTGCATTAGTTCTTTTTTTTTTTTAAGATCTTACAATTTCCTGCGCCTTGCTGGAGTACATGGGAACCACGCAGGCGCAGGACACGTTAACCACGTAATTACGGGGCTGCAAATAGAACCAGCCTGGTCTGCCGGGACAGTATTCCCGATAGAAGACAATCACGCTGTGTTGCACGGTGACCGAGTTGCCCTTCGCCTCCAAGGTGTTGTAGGTCCTCCGGTTGTGTTGAACGGAAGACCTGAAGGACAGGCAGTGGTCGCAGGAGCAGGACGCCTGCCAGAGATTCTGGGGGTAACGGGTTTCGCTGAAATCTTTCCTGGAGGGGGGGGAGGAGACGGGGAGAGTTAGAGGTAAGAATCACACTGGACACCAGAAGCCCACCCTAAGCTGTGGAAAGGGTTTGCCCTGGTCTTCTGGTGGTCCCCTTTTCAAGATGGACCCTGTTCGGTTTTGCGGAGTGGACAAGGATTTAATGAAAGCAGAATGATAGAGGTGGAAGGGACCTTGGAGGTCTTCTAGTCCAGCCCCCTGCTCAAGCAGGAGAACCTAGACCAGGGGTAGGCAACCTTGGCTCTTTTATGACTCGTGGACAAGTTGAGGGTCTTAAGGACTCGGTCGTACTCCCTTTGAAACCGGGGAAGTACTGAGCACCTGAAGTTGAGGGTCTTAAGGACTCGGTCGTACCGAGTCGAACCTTTGGAGAGGGAAAGGGGAGTCGTACCGACCGAGTCCTTAAGACCCTCAACTTCAGGTGCTCAGTATTTTCTCGGTTCCAACGGATGGGCTGCCCTAGACCACTATTATTCTACCTTTGCTTTCTTCTGCCACAGTTGTTCTATAGGTCGCCTCGACATACAACCGATCATTTAGTGACCGTTCAGAGTTATAACGGCCCTGACAAAAAGTCACTTGGGACCGTTTTTCCATACTGCAGCATCCCCCGTGCTCACGTGATCAGAATTCAGCTGCTCGGCAACTGACTCGCACTTATGACGGGAGCAGTGTTCCCCTCTGGCGACCAATCAATGGGGGAAGCCAGATTCACTTAATGACCGTGTTACTAACTTAACAACTGCAGAGATTCGCTTAAGAACGGTGGCAAGAAAAGTCGCAAAACGGAAGTCCGAACTCCCTTAACAGCCTTCTCGCTTAACAACAGAAATTTTGGGCCTCGATTGTGGTCATAACCCGAGGACCGCTTCCTGTGGATGGTTTCCTCTTACTTGTAACTCCAGGGAGAGATGGATCGTTCGGCTACGGTGCCCTCGGAGGATGCTCGGCAATCCGTGGCCGAATCCGTGGCGGAGGGAGAGGTGAAGATCGGGTCACTCAATTCGATCCCCAAATTGTGGATCCGGCTGTGGTTGCAGCAGTCATGCATGGAAAAGCACCCGTGGATTTGGCGTGGCAGGGAAACTACGAACAAGATGCCGATGGTGGCCTGGAAGAAGGAAGAGAGGATGGAGAGTGGCGGACGGCAGGCTGGCAAATTGGGGTCCCCCAGACATTTGGGGGCTTCTCTCTCAGCCCTAGGAAGGAGACAATGGCGACTCACTTCCCAATTCTTGCCCAGAAACTTCAGGGACTAATCCGAGAGTTGTCAGAATGGAGACTGACTTGGGAAGGGAAAGAAAAGGAAGGGGATGGGAAAAGAGGGAGGGAGGAAAGGAAGGAGATGGGAATGAGAAGGAAGGAAGGAAGGAAGGAAGGAGATGGAAATGAGGAGAAGGAAGGAAGGAAGGAAGGAAGGAAGGAAGGAAGGAAGGAAGGAAGGAAGGAAGGAAGGAAGGAAGGATGGATGGATGGATGGAAGGAGATGGGAATGAGGAGAAGGAAGGAAGGAAGGAAGGAAGGAGATGGGAATGGGAGAGAAAGAAGGAAGTAAGGAAGAAATGAGAATGAGAAGAAAGAAGGCAGGAGGAAGGAAGGAAAGAAGGAAGGAAATGGGAATGAGGAGAAGGAAGGAAGGAGATGGAAGTGAGGAGAAGGAAGGAAGGAGGGAAGGAAGGAGATGGGAATGGGAGAGAAGGAAGGAAGGAGGAAGGAAGGAAAGAAGGAAGGAGATGGGAATGACAAGGAAGGAAAGAAGGAAAAAGGTGGAAGGAAGGAAGGAAGGAAGGAAGGAAGGAAGGAAGGAAGGAAGGAAGGAAGGAAGGAAGGAAGGAGATGGGAATGGGAGAGGAAGAAGGAAGGAAGGAAGGAAGGAAGGAAGGAAGAAATGAGAATGAGGAGAAGGAAGGAAGGAGGAAGGAAAGAAAGTAGGAAGGAAGGAGATGGGAATCAGGAGAAGGAAGAAAAGAAGGAAAAAGGTGGAAGGAAGGAAGGAAGGAAGGAAGAAGGAAGGAGATGGGAATGAGGAGAAGAAAAGAAAGGAAGGAAGGAAGGAAGGAAGGAAGGAAGGAAGGAAGGAAGGAAAGGTAAGATAGAGAGGAAGTAAGTAAGCATGCTTCCCTCTTCCTAGCAGGACCATCCCCCCCCTCTTCCCCCTCCCCACCCTAAGGGGCCATTGAAGACTTAATACGGGGGGGGGGGGGCTGAAACATCCCGTCTGAATGGACAATTCCAGGCCGATTTTGCTGATCCCCTCAGCTGGCACCCAGCCAAGACGCAGCCCAACCCAACAGCCCCCTTAGCTGGGGTGCCGGGTTCGGGATGAGGTTTTGGGGACTTACCAGCTGCAGGATGTCCATGGTGTGGAAGCTCCTGTCTATCTGTCTCCAGGTGGCTCAGGTGAGTCCTTTCCGCTCCACCCAGGGAATCCCTGTTTTATAGCCACAACTTTCCATTTCTGGTAGTTGATTTGCAAATGAGGCAGGAGATCCCATTGTGGGTTAAAAGCATGAAAGGAACTGGAAATGGGGTGGGGGAGGGGTGGGAGGGAGGGAGGGAAACCCCGGGGATCCCTATTGTTCGGGGGGGGGGGGAATGAGATTGAGCAGGTGAAACTATTCCTCCACGTTTTGTTTTGCAAATGAAAAAAAAAATGTGGTTTTAAATTGCAGGATTTC
Organism: Protobothrops mucrosquamatus; assembly: GCF_001527695.2. Lineage (NCBI taxonomy): Eukaryota > Metazoa > Chordata > Lepidosauria > Squamata > Viperidae > Protobothrops > Protobothrops mucrosquamatus. Next base: position 647,684 of record NW_015387673.1, read on the forward strand.
TCCAACCGAGGGTGGCCAGGCCTTTGGGCTTCTTGGCTGCATTTCCAATTGTATTCAGGTGACACCCCCCCTCCCCAATATTCCCAGGGCCGGAAATCCCCCCCCCCGCGTCCACCCCAAATTCCTGACCCCGGAGGTGATCCTTTCAAAGGTGACATTTGAAGGCCATTTTTTTCTCGTTCCCCAGCTAACGGATTTGAGTTTCCAAGTTTGACTCGGCGAGCAGGTGCGTGATGGGAGCATTTGAACCCGGATCCCACTGGGGTGATCTGACCGGAGAATCTGCTGGATCAGGCCCAATTCATTCAGTGGGATCAAGCCCCAGGTGGGCAAAGCCGAACACAAGATGTGAAGGCCATCTTGGACTTTTTTTCCCCCCAATATTTTATTTAATTTTTTTTATAGTCACATATTGTCTGGGTTTCAATATTTAGCTTAGTAATAAATATAATAATAATAATAAAGTTGGAAGGGACCTTGGAGGTCATCTAGTCCAACCCCCTGCTCAGGCAGGAAACCCTATACCATTTCGGACAAATGGCTGTCCAGTCTCTTCTTGAAAACTTCCAGTTTTGGAGCATTCACCGCTTCTGGAGGCAGGTAGTTCCACTGGTTAATTGTTCTAACTGTTAGGAAGTTTCTCCTTAGTTCTAGGTTGCTTCTCTCCTTGATTAGTTTCCATCCGTTGCTTCTTGTCCTGCCTTCGGGTGCTTTCTCTCTCCTTTCTCTCTACCTCGTTTTTCTAGCCATTAATAAAATGTACCCCATGTCCTGAAATATTCTGAATCTTCTTTCTCTTTCATTTTCAGTGTCAGTCTGACCATTTCTGCACAATCTAAATTTTTCTTAATTGTCTCACCCTCCGCAGGTAATTCTTCATCTTTCCAATGTTGAGCAAATACAATTCTTGCTGCAGTTAACACATGTAGCGTTAAGTATACACAGTCCTTCTCATAATTTCCTACAATTTTACCTAACAAAAATAATTCTGGCTTAAAATCTACGTGTTTTTTAGTCATTTTCTCTAACCCTATATGTATTCTTGACCAAAACCTTTTGGCTTTAGGGCACGTCCATCAAAGATGATGATGATGATGATGATGATGATGATGATAATAATGATAATAATGATAATAATAATAGTAATAGTAATAGTAATAGTAATAGTAATAGTAATAGTAATAATAAAGTTGGAAGGGACCTTGCAGGTCATCAAGTCCAACCCCCTGCTCAGGCAGGAAACCCTATACCATTTCAGACAAATGGCTGTCCAGTCTCTTCTTAAAAACTTCCAGTGTTGGAGCATTCACCGCTTCTGGAGGCAGGTGGTTCCATTGGTTAATTCTTCTGTCAGGAAGTTTCTCTTTAGTTCTAGGTTGCTTCTCTCCTTGGTTAGTTTCTACCCGTTGCTTCTTGTCCTGCCTTCGGGTGCTTTGGAGAATAGCTTGACTCCCTCTTCTTTGGCGCAGCCCCTGAGATACTGGAACACTGCTATCATGTCCCCCCTCGTCCTTCTCTTCGTTAAACTAGACATACCCAATTCCAGCAACCGTTCCTTCTATGCTTTAGCCTCCAGTCCCCTCATCATCTTTGTTGCTCTTCTCTGTACTCTTTCTAGAGTCTCAGCATCTTTTTTACATCGTGGTGACCAAAACTGGATGCCGTATTCTACGTGTGGCCTTACCCAGGTGTTGTAAACTGGTATTAATACTTCACGTGATCTTGATTCTGTCCCTCTGTTAATGCAGCCTAGCACTGTGTTGGCCTTTTTGGCAGCTGCAGCACACGGCTGGCTCATATTTAGTTGATTGTCCACTAGGACTCCGAGATCCCTCTCACAATTACTACTATTGAGCAAGGTACCCCCTATACTATACCTGTACATTTGGTTTTTCTTGCCTACATGTAGAACCTTACTTTGTGCCTGGTTTAAGGCCATCTTGGACTTTTGACAGATAGACTGCCAGGAGACGTGGAGGCTCTTCAGCACGTCACAGCTTACCAGCTAAGAGGAGAGAAGAGGGAAAATACAGGTAGGCCTCGCCTTGCGACCACAATTGAGCCTAAAAAGTTGTTGCTAAGTGAAACATTTGTTAAGTGAGTTTTACTCCGCTTTACGACCTTCCTTGCCACCGTTCTTAAGTGAATCGCTGCAGTTGTTAAGTTAGTAAGGCGGTTGTTAAGTGAATCAGGCTTCCCAATTGACTGTGCTGGTCAGATGGTCGCAAAAGGGGATCACGTGACCCCCGTGCGACACTGCAACCGTCATAAATGTGAGTCGCTTGCCAAGCTTCTGAATTTTGATCACGGGGAAGCCACAACCGTTCTTAAGTGTGAAAAACGGTCCTAAGTCACTTTTTTCAGTGCCGTGGTAGCTTCGAACAGTCACTAAATGAACAGTTATAAGTCGAGGACTGCCTGTATTTTTTCCAAAGGGCGGAGGTGCCGTTCAATACCCACTTGGCAAACCTCAATAAATAGAAATATTTGTGGAAAACTTAAAATTGCAGCGATGGGTCGCTCACAGCTGTGGTTGCAAAGGAGTTAGAAGCAGGGGTCTTCAAACTTGGTCCTTTGATGACTTGTCGCTTAGCAACAAAATTTGGGGGTTCAGTTGTGGTCATAAGCTGAGGACTACCTCTATCTGAAGCTCAAATATGAATTTTTCCTGGCAGAGAAATTGTCTTGAAAGTTGGTGATGAGGCCTGACTGCCATATTGCCTAGCCTGGTTACACATAATGGCGACCCACTTTCTTTTCCATTTACAGAGACCCTGTTAGCTCAAAGTATTGGCAGATCCCACCCCAATCTTCTTCCTTGCCAGTGAAACCTCCATGGCTCAGCTCAAACTTGAGGTAGTCCTCGATTTACGACCACAATTGAGTCCAAAATTTATGTTGCTAAGCAAGACAGTTGTGAATTCTGCCCCATTTTATGCTCTGTCTTGCCACAGTTGTTGAGAAAATCACTGTTGTTGTTAATAACACGGTTGTTAAGTGAGTTTCCTCCCACTTTCTTGCCACAGTTGTTAAGTGAATCACTGCAGTTGTCAAGTTAGTCACACGGTTGTTAAGCAAATCCGGCTTCCCCCATTGACTTTGCCGGTTAGAAGGTTGCAAAAGGGGATCACGTGACCCTTGGGACACTGCAACCGTCGTAAATACAAGTCACTTGCCAAGTGTCTTGAATTTTTATCATGTGACCCTAGGGATGCTGCAACGGTCGTTAAGTGTGAAAAAACTATCATGTTATTTTTTCAGCGCCGTTGTAACTGAACGGTCGCTAAATGAACCGTTGTAACTTGAGGACTAGCTCTATTTCTTCTTTTTTTTCCCAGCCTTTGTTTAGCCATCTGAGCATCCTATAAACGCCGCAATAATCAGGTTAAAATATAATATACATCTTGAGCAATAATCTTTTTTTGATGAGGTGATGGCGGAAAACTGCTGATGGTAACTTGGCGGACAAGGAGAAGAGCGAAATCATCCGCCTGGGTGTTGACAAGATAAAATTTAGCCAGAAATCAGATTTTATTTAGGAGAGTTTAAGACACAGTCCTTCCCAAGAAAGCCAAAAGTTGACGAATTTCAGGGAGCCAAAATTTTACATTATTTATGGGAAATATTTCCTCATCAACGGATCATCGAAATGGGGCCTAACTTTTCACCTCAGAAAAGCTGCCATATTTCCCAGATTGGCCAGGGGAGCCCGCTCTTAAGTGTGACAAGGGACTCCGAAACCCATAAGCCACTCAATTTTCCCTTGACAGGTAGTCCTCGACTTACGACCACAATGGAGCCCAACATTTCTGCCGCTAAGCGAGACATTTGTTAAATGGGTGTTTGCCCCATTTTACGACTTTTCTTGCCACAGTTCTTCAGCGAAGCCCTGCAATTGCAGAAGGATGATGGATTTCAGCCAGCCAAAAGATTACGCTACTTATGGGACTACCTGTTGTCTGCCACTGGCCTACCTTGCAGGGCTGTGTTCATAGCATCTGCCTTTCCAAACTTTCCAAACTCTGCACATGCCTTGGGAGAGCTGTTCCCAGACACCCCACGGGCTGTGACCCACAAAAACAACCCTGATATATAGGCAGGTAGACCACAAAAGGAGCAGAATTTCCATGGCTAAGCAAGGAGAGTCATGCCTGATTCTATGAGCATTTTTGCCACCGTTGTTAAATGAATCACTGTGGTTGTCATAAAGTGAGTCCAGCTGCTTCCAGTGACATTTTTTTGCGGGAAGCCAGCGGGGAAAGTTGCAAATGGCGATCACAAGTACAGGCCGTCGTAAGTACAAGACCATTGCCAAGCATCTAAATTTAGATCAGGGGATGCAGCAACGGTTGTAACTGTGAGGACCCAGTCAGTTTTTTGAAGTCATTCAATGAACGGTTGTAAATCGAGAACGTCTTCTGAATTCCAAACTAAAAAAACAAAATGTCGTTCAGACTTAATCTAAAGCCTTGTTCACAGTCTGTAGGTAGTCCTCGACTTACAATAGTTCATTTAGTGACCGTTTTTGTGTGGACATAAGTTGAGGACTACCTGTTCTTTCACGCTTGCTGTTAATGTAGCCTTACAATAAAGTAGAATTTCGAATCTGTGGGGAATGATTGAGTACAGGTAGCCCTTGAGTTACAACGGTTCATTTAGCGACCGTTTGAAGTTACAACGGCACTGAAAAAAGCGACCTATGACCGTTTTTCACACTTATGACCATTGCAGCATCCCCAGGGTCATGTGATCAAACTTCAGACGCTGGGCAACTGGCTCAGATTTATGACAGTTGCCGTGTCCTAGGGTCATGTGCTCAAATTTTGCGACAAAGTCTGGCAAAGTCACCGAGGAAGTTAAGAATTCACTTAACAGCTGTGTGACTCACTTAACAACTCTGGCAAGGGAGGTGCTAAAAAGGGGCAAAACTCCCTTAACCACTGTCTCACTTAAGAACAGAAATGTGGGGTTCCGTTGTGGTCGTAATTCGAGGACTAGCTGTAATGGCTCTAGATCAGAATGATCCACATGGGTTCCGTTGAACAGTCCCCAGCTGTGGTTTTTAATTGATAAAAGTGTGATAAAGGAAGGACCAACAACTAATATAACAGAATAACAGAGTTGGGAGGGAACCTTGGAGGTCTTCTAGTCCAACCCCCTGCTCAAGCAGGAGACCAGATACCATTCCAGACAAGTGGCTGTCCAGTCTCTTCTTAAAAAGAAGGAGGAGGAGGAGGAGGAGGAGGAATAACAGAATAACAAAGTTGGAAGGGACCTTGGAGGTCATCTAGTCCAACCCCCTGCTCAAGCAGGAGACCCCATACCATTCCAGACAAGTGGCTGTCCAGTCTCTTCCTAAAGAGGAGGAGGAAGAGGAGAATAACAGAGTTGGAAGGGACCTTGAAGGTCATCTAGTCCAACCCCCTGCTCATGCAGGAGACCCCATACCATTTCAGACAAGCGGCTGTCCATTCTCTTCTTTAAAAAGGAGGAGGAGGAAGAGGAAAAGGAGGAGGAGAAATACCAGAATAACAGAGTTGGGAGGGACCCTTGGAGGTCTTCTAGTCCAACCCCCTGCTCAGGCAGGAAACCAAACACAAACACAAACAAATCAGAGTTGCCATGGGGAAGAAAAAACGGAAGCATCAACAGCAAACCAACCGTATTCCATTTGCAGGTTTCCAAGCGACAATATTCACACCTGCCAGCAGGAAGTGGGCAGAGCCTGGGGATGCCCCTTTGAAAGGGGTTTCCTTGTGGTTTGAGGGGAAAAAATAAACTCCATTTCCCTCCTAATCTCCTGATCTTTTCCAGGTTTCTCCTCCCCCCCCTTCCTACCTCCGCCAGGTCGACCTGACCCCTGAGTCACCTGGAGGAGAATGGGTGTTTTTCAGACACAGGGAACAACAAGGCCCAGGTGAGTCAGCAAGCATTCCACGACTGCTTTTATCTGATGCTCCGGCCTGACCTTGATAGAACAACACAGACCAAGATCTGGCCGGGTTACGCGGGCAAATATGTCAAACTCGAGTCACAGTTTCAAAGATGAGACGATCAAGGGTTTTTTCCTTAGAAGCAGAGAGAAATCACCTCTGTGCTTTAAAAAAGAAAGAAAAGGAAAAAAAAACAGTCCTCGGCTTACGACCACGAAGTTGCCTTTGCTGAGAGACGGTTGTTAAGTGAGTTTTGCCCCGCTTTGTGCCCTTTCTCGCCGCAGCGGTTAAGGGAATCGCTGCAGGGGTTACGTTCTTAAGCGGGAACATTTCTTACGCACGTTTCGCCCCATTTTACGACCTTTCCAGCCACAGCAGGGTTAAGTGAATCGCTGAAGTGGTTAAGTTAGGAACACGGTCGCTAAGCGAATCCGGCTTCCCCCACTGACTTTAATAATAATAATAATAATAATAATAATAATAATAATAATAATAATAATAATAATAATAATAATAATAATAATAATAAGAAGAAGAAGAAGAAGAAGAAGAAGAAGAAGAAGAAGAAGAAGAAGAAGTTGGAAGAGACCTTGGAGGTCATCTAGTCCAACCCCCCGCTCATGCAGGAAAACTTTGCTTGTCGGAGGGTCGCAAAAGGGGATCACGTGACCCCAAGACTTTGCAACCGTCGTAAATAGGAGTCCGTTGCCAAGCGTCCAAACTTTGATCACGTGACCCTGGGGGGATGCTGCAACGGTCGTAAGCGTGAAAAATGGTCATAAGTCACTTTTTTCAGTGCCGTTGTATCTTTAAACGGTCACTAAATGAATGGTTGTAAGTCAAGGACCTATGTTTACATCAGGGCTTCGCTTAGTGACCTGGTTCAATTAATGGGGTCTCTCAACACACTGGATCACAAACCTCTCAAACGTAGTAGGCACAGGTAGTCCTTGACTTATGACCACAACTGACCCCCCCCAAATTTTGTCACTAAGTGAAACACGGGTTAAGTGAGTTTTGCCCCATTTGACGACCTTTCTTGCCGCAGTCATTAAGGGAATCACTGCAGTGGTTTACGTCGGTAACCCGGTTGTTAAGTGAATCCAGCTTCCCGTCGTCTTTGTTTGTCAAAAGGTCACAAAAGGGGAACACGTGACCCCGGGACATTGCAACCGTCATAAATATGAGTCAGTTGCCAAGCGTCTGAATTTTGACCGCAAGATTGCTGCGAACGGTCATTAAGTGTGAAAAACAATCATAAGTCATTTTTTCAGTGCCCGTTGCAACTTCGAACGGTCACTAAATGCACTGTTGTAAGTCGAGGACTGTCTCAATCAAGAGACCAAATGTCCATAGCTGAATGGAATGAATGAATGAATGTCACCCTATCTGCATATTGGACCAATCAGAAGGCTGGTTTGGCATGGCTGGCTAGGGAATTCTGGGAATTGAAGTCCACCCATCTTAAAAGGGGCCCAGGTTGAGAAACACCGCATTAGTGTATCTTTATAGGCCACCGAAACAGCTTTAAAACTCCAATTTCTGCCTATATTTTAAATTTCTGCACCTTGGCGGTTCGGCGGTTGTGACAAGGGAGGAAATATTTGTGCAATTAGGCCCGTTTGTATCCACAAATGACACCGAAGGGAGAAGGAGGGGGCTATTTCATTCAGTCCCTCACCTGCACGTACGCGGAATTACACCGAGTAGCTACGTCCTGTTGCACTTGTTTCTGTTTTGGAGAGAAAGCGAAGGTGGTTTTTCGTGGGAATTGTAAAATATTTGCATCTCCCTAGGTGAATTTGCCTCTGGGGTTTAGCCAGGTAGAAGCAAAGTATGAGTTAAAGTATGCTTAGTTGCTATGGGTCACCATAGCAAAATATACATAGGGCAATCGGACAGCAGAAAAATCGGGAAATAGAAAACGACGTTCAAGTTTTATTTTTATTTTTTTCTAGGTCTGTTTTCAAATCTTAACGGCCCCCAAATCTTCCCTCACAATCTGCTTCCAAGGCACCTCCCAAGATGTCTAGGAATAATCTAAGCTGAATCCCCTTGAGCATGTGCAAAGTGCAAAGTCTTTTATTTTTTTCATAGCACCATTTACGTAATGCACCTTCACCTTGATGTGGATTAGCCAATAACATTATCAGCTTCAAATGATGGCTTTCCTGCCTCAGGCGGGACTAGAACTCACCATCTCCTGGTGATTGGTTCAAAGTCACCCAGCTTGGTTTTGTGCCTCAGGCGGGACTAGAACTCACCGTCTCCTGGTGATTGGTTCAAAGTTACCCAGCTCGCTTTTATGCCTTAGGCGGGACTAGAACTCACCGTCTCCTAGTGATTGGTTCAAAGTCACCCAGCTGGTTTTCGTGCCTTGGGCAGAACTAGAACTCACTGTCTCCTGGTTACTGGGTCAAAGTCACCCAGCTTGCTTTTGTGCCTCAGGCGGGACTAGAACTCACCGTCTCCTGGTGATTGGTTCAAAGTCACCCAGCTCATTTTTGTGCCTCAGGCAGGACTAGAACTCACCGTCTCCTGGTGATTGGTTCAAAGTCACCCAGCTGGCTTTCGTGCCTTGGGCAGAACTAGAACTCACTGTCTCCTGGTGATTGGTTTAAAGTCACCCAGCTCACTTTTGTGCCTCAGGCAGAACTAGAACTCAGCGTCTCCTGGTGATTGGTTCAAAGTCACCCAGCTGGCTTTCGTGCCTTGGGCAGAACTAGAACTCACCGTCTCCTGGTGATTGGTTTAAAGTCACCCAGCTCACTTTTGTGCCTCAGGCAGAACTAGAACTCACCGTTCAAAGTCACCCAGCTCACTTTTGTGCCTCAGGTACAACCGTATCCTTGATACCTGAATCCCGAGACCAAATTGGTTCTCATTTCTTGCCCCCAGGTACAACTGCAGGGAAATCACAAAAGGCAGACACAACCAAATGTGTGAAGCCACCATCTTCATTTTTTTTTTGTCTCCGTCCATGTCCGCATCATGCTTTAAACCTTGATTTGTTTTAAACAATCAAGTCGTCCTTTAGCATATTCCCTCTAATAGGGGTGCTTCCGCAATCTCCCTAATAATTCTGATTATTTTTCCTGTCCTTCTTCCTCTTCATGGTCTTAGATGCAGGTGAAGTTTTGAAACATTCTTCCTCTATCCCTTTTTTTCATTTATCACGTTTTAAAATCCTTTGCTATCCCATTTTTTTTTCTGTTTTGTCTTTTAAACGACCCTGCAAGAGACCTTTGATAAAATTTAGGATAACTATATGTCCAAAAACAGGTTTTTTATGTTCCTCCATTCCAACTTAAAAACAACAACAAAGCAAAATTGTAAAGATTTGTAAATCCTGTTTGTTTAAAAATTAATTCCATTTAACTGTCTGTGATTTACATTTCAATGCAGGATTCAAGGTGCCTCTGGTTTCTATTCAGTGTCACATTTACATGCTTTGTGCTTTTGTGTCTTCCGCATAATGGCACAGGAGTGTTGTAATGTGTAAAAATATCAATTGTGTCATTACACAAATGAGATCATTGGCCCAGATCATCTTTAGAAAACACAAAATTGCACGCAAACACCCTTAAGCATGCAAGCCAGAATTTATTCTGTTGCATCCAGACACCAATAAATTTTACTGTAGATGAACTAAGTTTGAATTATAATTGATTTATTTGTGGTCTCTTGGGAGATGTAACAAGGAGGCATGATTTAATTTAGTTTTAAATTTAGTAATTTAATTACCAACTTAACTCACTTTCTGGATTTACAGTACAGGGAATCAAACAGTCTGATTGTGCCCAGCACCCCAAATCTCAAAAAAAAAAGTTTAGAATTAAACAACCTTTGTATGTGTGAATCTAACAACTGTGCGTTTCTTTAGTTGTAAAATATGTCCCAAACCCCCCTGAAATAATTTAAAATTAAAGACTGCAGTTCTTGGTATATTTACTTAGAATTCAGAAGCCTTGTACTTCAATGGATCTCATTATTAGTTGATGAAATCCATGGAGATTTGCAGATAAATACAAATCTTACCCTTTAAAATAACTGAAGTTTTTAAAATAAATATTTTTAAATTAAAGTTTTATCCTTTAAAATCGGAGGCTCCTATGACATTTGCACAAACCACAAAAAATCCAGTAAGCATCATGTTAAATTCCCCCTTTGAAGACTGTGGTTTACTAATGTAGAGTTAGAAGCTAAATTTAAAATGATTATATGTTGGAGATACCAAAAAAAAAAATCTGTTCAGCATAGTAAATCAGGACTACTTTAAAGTTGAATAAAGTAATGGGTAACGCAATAAATAAAACAAATGCATGGTTCAAGAAACAAAGCTGCTTTGTCTAAATGCAAGGAATTATACAGAGAATAACAGAGTTAGAAGGGACCTTGGAGGTCTTCTAGTCCAACCCCCTGCTAGAACAGGATTGGTAGTTGATAATTCTTTGGGGCCCTTTCAGAAAATGGCTGCCAGAGAGGTGCTCGCTCATTGGCTGCCATAAAACAAAGCTGCCCTCAAGTCACTGGTATCTCTTAGGCACAATGACGTAGTTTTGTTAACAAAAATGCAGAATTGCTTTTACGTTGTTTTCCAGAATGTAACAGTCTCAGGATCTCTTAGTGGTCTCCTTTCCAAGCACCCACCGATGCTGCTTAATATGCAAATGCAAAATTGGCCCAATGCTGCCACCAGTGGTGTCCAGGGAGGAACTAATCCATGACATGCATGCATGTATTGTCATGCCCGCCCACATTATCCCCTAATTAATTTAATTTCTGGGCAAAATTACCCCCAAACAAGCATCACTTTGCAGCTTGGATTTTTTTCAATATCATAATTACTTCCCCGCGATCCAGCTGCTTTATTGGAAATTGATCAGGTTGGGCTTCCAATAATAATAATAATAATAATAACAACAACAACAACAACAACAATAATAATAATAATAATATGCCAAATCTGGTCTGAATATCTGGCTGACTGATCCAATAATAATAATAATAATAATAATAATAATAATAATAATAATAATAATAATAATAATAGTGCAAAGAAGCAAAGATCATATGACCCCGGGACACTACAACCGTCGTAAATATGAGTCAATCGCCAAGTGTCTGAATTCTTTTTTTTAAAATATGTTTCATTGATTTTTAACATAATCACCTTAATATTTGGTAAGCAACGTGTTGTCTGAGTTAGTGTTTAAAAAAACAATAACAATTAATTTCTATAATTCAGTAGTCCATATAATAGGTTTACTTGATTTTCTCTTTTTCTAATAATACTCTTTTGACAACCTTAAATTAATACAGTTGTTATCTGAATAAATGACAATTAAATATAGACGTTTTTCTCATGTTTCTGCAAATAATAGCCACATCAATATAAAGCTTCTTTTCTAATTGATCATCTTGATTGCCTCGTCATAGATCCTGTTTATCAAATTCTTATTTAAATTTGTTTTCCTCACAATATTCAAAGCATTCTTACTGGTTAAGATTTTCTCAAAATTAGTTACGCTTAAGTATTTAAGTCTTCTTTCTCTTACAAGCTATCTCATTTTTACATTTCTCATACCTTAAAAGAAAAATAAGAAAAAAAGAGAAAACATTTCTTTTATAGAAACCATCCCAACATGTTTATATTTCTCATGTCAAAAAGCCAAACACAAAAGAAAAAAGAAAGAAAACATACTATGTTACTTGAGGGGTTCATCCCTCTTAAACTAATCGTCATTTATATTCAAAATCTTTTTATTTCTTTAACCATATTCAAACAGATGTTTAATTTTTAAATATTCCCTCTGGTAATTCCCGTCATCTAATGGGAACATAAGAGTTCGAAACACCATTGAAAATGGGCAACTTAAAATATTTAAATTGGGATTTCCCAAAGTCTTGGCACACAACAGACCAGATTTAGCCCTGGTTGAAAAAAAAGGGAACTGTGGTTTGTTGGTATGGAGATACCAGGGGAATGGTAGAATAGAAAAAGAAAAAAAATTGGAGAAATTACAAAGTAAGAAGAATCGATCATTAAAATGAAAGGATTGGCGTAAATCAGCTGGGAGGGCGGGGCTTCTGGTGGTTATTGGCAGATTGGGCATCCTATCAAAAAGTCTTGGATGTATTAAAGTGATGTTATTATTATTGTTTTTAATAATTGTATATTTGTTTAAAAGAGAGTTAAAGGAGGTTATAGATATGTTATTTTAATAGTTGATTAATGTTAGTTAGATTATGATTATTTTATTGTTAACTCTGTGATTGGCACTGGGAAGGGAGGGGGGAGGGAGGGGGGAGTGGAAGAGTGGGTTGGGGAAGGGGGGATTTATATTGTAAAATTTTATAAAATTTTCAATTAAAAAAAAAAAGTCTTGGATGTCAGTTGGAAAATCTGGACATTGATAACTTTTCCATCGGTCAATTACAAAAGGCCACACGGCTTGCATCTGCAGGACCTTGGCCACTTTTAAGACCTGTGGACTTCAACTCCCAGAATTCCCCAGCCAGCCAAGGGGAATTCTGGGAGTTGAAGTCCACTGGTCTTAAAGTGGCCAAGATTGGATACCTCTTTTTAAAGACACTTTTGGTTCTTAGGAAGAACTGGATGCGAATAAAAGTCAACCCCAGTAAGGAACTGGCAGCTGTGATTTCACATTGTTGTGTGTACACAAAAAGTTAGGGTGGGCCAAGGTGACTGATGGCGGGTGGGCAGAGAGAGAGATCTACCAGTTGGATAGCTGCCTGCTGGCTGATACAGAGATACAGAAGGGGGAAAGGCAGATTTCCAGACACAATTTAAAATCTCAAGTTTGGAGTTGGGAGAATTGATGAAAGTGTTTCCTTGCTTCCTCCCTCCTTCCTTCCTTCCCATTTCCTTTCTTCTTTCCTTCCTTCCTTCCTCCCCATTTCCTTCCTTCTTTCCTTCCTTCCTTGCTCCCCATTTCTTTCCTTCTTTCCTTCCTTCCTTCCTCCCCATTTCCTTCCTTCTTTCCTTCCTTCCTTGCTCCCCATTTCTTTCCTTCTTTCCTTCTTTCTTTCCTTCCCACTTCCTTCCTTCCTTCTCCTCATTCCCATTTCCTTCCTTCTTTCCTTCCTTCTCCTCATTCCCATTTCCTTCCTTCCTTCCTTCCTTCCTTCCTTCCTT
>NW_015387673.1:662048-674548 GCF_001527695.2 Protobothrops mucrosquamatus
AGGACAGAAGAAAGGAAGGAAAGGAAATAGACAAGAGGAAGGAAGAAAAAGGGGAGAGGAGGAAAGAAAAAAGAAAGAAAAAAGGAAGGAAGGAAGGAAAGAAAGAAAGAAAGAAAAAAAAAGGGAGGGAAAGGTAGAGGGGGGGAGGAAGGACCGAAGAAAGGAAGGAAAGGAAATAGATGAGAGGAAGGAAGAAAAAGGGGAGGGGAGGAAAGAAAAAAGAAAGAAAAAAGGAAGGAAGGAAGGAAGGAAAGAAAGAAAGAAGGAAAGAAAGAAACAAAGGAAGGGAAAGGTAGAGGGAGGAGGAAGGACAGAAGAAAGGAAGGAAAGGAAATAGACAAGAAGGAAGGAAGGAAAAGCGGAGGGGAGGAAAGAAAGAAAGAAAGAAGAAAGAAAGAGGGAGGGAGGGAGGGAAAGGTAGAGGGAGGAGGAAGGACAGAAGAAAGGAAGGGAAGGGAATAGTTGAGAGGAAGGAAGGAAAAGGGAAGGGGAGGGGAGAAAAGAAGGAAAGAAAGAAAGGGAGGGAAAGGTAGAGGGAGGAGGAAGGAAGGAAAGGAAATAGACAAGAAGGAAGGAAGGAAAAGGGAACGGGAGGAAAGAAAGAAAAAGGAAAGACAGGGAAGGAGTTAAAAGGGAAGGAAGGAAGAGAAGAGGAAGGAAGAAGGAAGGACAAAAGAAGCAGAGGAGGAAGGAGAAAAGGGAAGGGAGGGAGAAAAGGAAGAAAGAAGATGGGAATGAGAAAGGGATGGGGGGAGGAAGGAAGGAAGGAAGAAAAAGATAGCAAGGAAGGAAGGATGGTAGGAAAGGAAAGACAAGAGGAAGAGGGAGGGAAGGAGAGGAAGGAAGGAAGAAAAAAAGGAAAGAGGGAAGTCAGAAGGAGGAAGGAAAGAAAGAAGGAAAGAAAGAAAAAGAAAAATACTTTTTAACCTTCCTCCAGAATGCAAGAAATCTCCCTTTGGGTTTGATCCAAAGGGCTTTGGGAAAGTCACTTTCTTTAAGTTAAGACTGGAAACAAATCCTTACAATAACTCTTTGTATTTTGTGCTCAGCAGGTGACCAAGAGGGGGACACAGTGGAATTTGATGCTGCCACCCTCAGCCCTGGAACAGGTTCCCTTCCACAACCTTTAGGAATTTGGGGAAATTTGCATGAAACTCCTCCCTGCCTCTGACTGTCATTCTGGAATAAATATTTGGCCCAACAAAGAACAAAATATCTGGATTTTCGCAATGTGCCCCTGCTGACTCTGGACATTCCCGCCTGGTGTTTCGATTGGAAGAATGACATGCAAGATTATCCGGCAATCCTCAAAGGATTTTCTGGGGGGTGGGATTCAGGGAGCAGGAAACCTCCCTTGAAATTAAAATTATCTGGATTAGAACCTCACTCTTTAGCCTTGTAGGGAGAAAGGAGTTTGCCGTTCTGGAAGGAGATTACGTTTATTTGGAAATGCATCAAAATTCCTGGAGTTGCTTTTGCCAATCCTCGTTGGAAATACGTGTCGGATCTGTGGGCGAATTGGAATTTTTTTGAACTGGATCGATGCCAAGCCTTTTCGGAATCGGATGAAAGTTTGACTCAAAACCTCAATATTGAACAAAGCAGAGGAGCGGAGGAAAATGGCAAAATATTAAAGATAACTGCCGGTGAATCTTGCTTGTTCTCAGGAAAACAATAAAAGCTGCTTGCTGAATATTTTTGAAGGAATTTCTGAACTGGCTCTTTTAAAAAAAATAAAAATAAATATGGATTCAAGAGCAAAAGTTTGCGGGCAGATGTGATTCCACGAACTGTTGGCAATTTGGGCCTGTTCGTTGCCAAAAGGAAAAACTTTGATTTCTTTTGTTGGATTCCATGACATTGCAAAATCTGACTGTTCTCCTTATTCCGGTTTTTACAAGCTTTGGAAAGAAGAACTGTAAATGTCTCTGGGTTGCTTTTCCACTTTCTGCACAGATCTGTGTTCCAGCTTGTTGCGTTTTGTCTTCTTTTGCTCAATCCTTTTGGGCTGGAAGTAATCAGAGTTACTCAAGTCGCTTTCCTGGGCTAATTTTGCTGACCCAGAGATTTGGAAAACCTCAGAAAAACTGCTGGGGGAATAATCATAGGGAATTGCAAATTGCAACTGGCCGAACTTCTGAGGAAGAACCACGTTCACTGCACACAAAAAATATAGGAACTACTGATTTTATTTAGAGAATTTTTTTTCCCCCACTTTCCATTGGAATATTCATCAGGAACCAGCTTGCCAAGGATTCTTTGGAGAGTTATAGCTTCTATGTTTGCGGTTTGTTGGCCTCTTTAAGATGACGAAAAATCAATTTTAAATTTCTCAGGAATTTTTTTTTCTTCTGTTGTTGTTCTCCCTCCGGGCATAACGTACAGAGCAAAAGAGAAGAATGCTTCTAAAGGCTGGCTTTATTTTTTCAAGAGTCTTAATATATTAAGGTGTCATTCTGGTCCGCTGAAGCTGTTCAGGTCTTCTGATTCCTTTGTTTGATGTTGGAGGGCCAACATGTCTACAAGTGTAAGTAGGAGAGAAAGAAAAGAGAAAAGAAAAAGAAAGAAGAAAGAAAGGAAGGAAGGAAAGAAAGAAAGAAAGAAAGAAAGAAAGAAGAGGAAAGAGCAAGAGAAAGGAAGAAAAAGGGAGGGATAAATTAAAAAACAGAAAAAAGAGAAATGAAAGAGGAAGGAGGAAAGAATGAATGAGAAGGAAGGAAGGGAAAAAAGAAAAAGAAGGATCAGGAGGAAGGGAGGAAGGGACAAAAAAGGAAAGAAGGAAGGAAAGAACAAATGAATGAATCAAGGAAGGAAGGGAGAGAGAAAGAAAGAAAGAAGGAAGGGAGAGAGTAAGAAAAAGAAAAGGAAGGAAGATAGAAAGATTGAAAGAAAGGGGAAGCAAGGGAGAGAGAAAAGTAAAGAAAGAAAGAATGAATCAAGCAAAGAAAGAAAAGAGAAAAGCAAAAGGGAGGGATAAAATAAAAACAAAAAAGGGGAAAGGAAAGAATAAATGAATGAGTCAAGGAAGGGAGGGAAAAAAGGAAAGAAAAGGGGAAAGAAAAGGGAGGGAGGGACAAAAAGAAAGAAAGGAAAGAATAAATGAATGAATTAAGGAAAGGAGGAAAAGAAGAAAAAGGGAGGGAGAAAGAAAAAGATTTAAAGAAAAAAAAAGAAAGGGAGGGAGAGAAAGAAAGAAAGAAAAGAAAAGAAAAATCTACCCTGACCACAGTTTGTAGTAAAACAGGATTGAGAACAATTTTGACCTTAGTGAAAAGATTTGTATTCCAAGGTTATTTGGGCCTCCTTATTATCTGGAAACGGATAAGTGGTGGGGAAGGCTTTGATGTAGTGTTGACTTTGGTTGACAAAGAGGGGCGCAGAAAAAGCTATTGTGGGGGGGGGAGAGAGGAACATAATGCTCTCCTGAATACTTTTGCAAATCAAAATACTTTTAATTCCACCCCCCCCCAAAAAAAAACCCAGGCCTTCCTTTGCAGCTAGGGTTCTACCTGAGTGGTTTTGCTGAAGGTGAAAGCTTTTTTAGGTTCAGATTTTCTTGGAAAGCACTTTTTGTGTGTTTTGGCTTACTACAGGTAGTCCTTGACTGACAACAATTTGCTTAGAGAGCGCTCAAAGTTACAACGGCACTGAAAAAAAGCGACTTATGAGCGTTTTTCCCCGCTTAATGACCGTTGCGGCATCTCCCGCGGTCACCTGATCAAAATTTAGACACTTAGCAACTGGCGTGTACTTAGAACGGTTGCAGCGTCCCGGGGTCCCGTGATCCCCTTTTGCGACCTCCTGACAAGCAAAGTCAATGGGGGGAAGCCGAATTCACTTAACAACCGTGTGACTAACAACTGCCGCCATTCCCTACTGTGGCAAGAAAAGTCGCAAAATGGGGCCGGACACCCACTTAACGAATGTCTCGCTTAGCGGCAGAAATGTTGGGCTCCGTGGTGGTCGTAAGTCGAGGACTACCTGTCAAGGGAAAATCGAGTGGCTTATGGGTTTCAGAGTCCCTTGTCACACTTAAGAGAGGGCTCCCCTCGCCAATCTGAAAAATATGGCAGTTTTTCTGAGGTGAAAAGTTAGGCCCCGTTTCGATGATCCGTCGATGAGGAAATATTTCCCATAAATAATAGAAACTTTTGGCTCCCTGAAATTTGTCAACTTTCCGCTTTCTGGGCTGTGTCTTAAACTCCCCCAAATGACATAATTTCTGGCTAAATTTTATCTTGTCAACACCCAGGCGGGTGATTTTGCTTTTCTTCTTGTCCGCCAAGTTACCATCAGCAGCTTTTCCGCCATCACCTCATCAAAAAAAGATTATTGCTCAAGATGTATATTATATTTTAACCTGATTATTGCGGCGTTTGTAGGATGCTCGGATGGCTAAACAAAGACTGGGGGGAAAAAATAGGGAAATATTGCTAGTCCTCAACTTACAACGGTTCATTTAGCGACTGTTCGAAGTTACAACGGCGCTGAAAAAAATAACTTATGACGGTTTTTTCACCCTTAACGACCGTTGCAGCATCCTCAGGGTCACATGATAAAAATTCAAGACACTTGGCAAGTGACTCGTATTTACGACGTTGCAGTGTCCCGAGGGTCATGTGATCCCCTTTTGCGACCTTCTGACCGGCAAAGTCAATGGGGGAAGGCGGATTCGCTTAACAACCGTGTGATTAACTTAACAACTGCAGTGATTCACTTAACAACTGTGGCAAGAAAGGTCGTAAAGTGGGGCAAAACTCACTTAATCTTCTTTCCTTCTTTCTTTTCTTCCCATTTCCTTCCTTCTTTCCTTCCTTCTCCTCATTCCCATTTCCTTCCTTCCTTCCTTCCTTCCTTCCTTCCTTCCTTCCTTCCTTCCTTCCTTCCTTCCTGTTGTGTATGTAATCACACTTCACTTGATTCACTTAATAACTGGGGCAAGGAAGGCCATAAAATGGGGCCAAAGTCACTTAACAAACGTTTCACTTAGCAGATACAGAAATTTGGGGTGTCATAACTGTGAGTCAGCTTTCAAGCATCCAAACGTAAATCACTTGACCACGGGGGAGGCTGCAACGGGTCGTAAGTGTGAAAAAGTAACCTAAGTCCCTTTTCTCGGTGCCGTTGTAACTTCGGACGGTCACTAAGCAAAACTTTTGTAAGTCGAGGATTAGTTCTATTGCTGATTAGTCCGAAAAATGCTTAGAAACTAGTTTTTTGGTGAAAAACAAAAGTTTTGGTTGCAAAACTCAGCGACTGTTTATAAAAGGGGATGCCGAGCAATGCCAGAGCTTGTCCTGCTTCATCCTGTTCCCAATTTTTGGGCAAACTTCCCAGCCGGAAGTCTTTTGACTCCTCCTTGCTATTTTTCGAGGGAACTCAAGCATGGATGTGCTTGCATTTAAAAATGCAGCTTATCGGTGCAGCCTTAAGGAAGGCCGGGGTTCATCCCTAGTGGGTAGAGCCTGTTCAGAATATCAGGGAAGGGGAGATGGCTGGATTAAGGCTGGTTCAAAACTCCCTGCCAGTGAAGAGCTAACATTGTCCCTGAGGCACTAGTTTTCTATGTGCGGGGAGAGCAAATTTCCAATCCTTTAGCCTCAGACTCTCAATCAGATGTTTCCAAAGCTGCTTCAGCTTTTAGGGAACAGGATGATGGGGTGGCTGCCCAACACATCTGCAGGATGCAGCTGGAGAAAGTAGAATAGCCGAGCACGATGGGAGTTGTGGTTGTGAGAAATGCCTATGTAACTTTATGTGATATAATAATCTTTCCCATATGTATATATATATTAAATATCCCCATTAGGTAGAAATCTAGCACAGAAGCCTAGGGCAGTTTTAATATACAGATAGTCCTCATTTAGCGACCATAGTTGGGCAACTTGGTTGTTGGACACTAAGTGAAACGTGATGTTTGCAATCTCCGCTCAGCTTTCCTTTGCTTTGCAGACCTGCAAAGGTCGTAAATGCAAGGGCTGTTTGCAAAGTTCCTTTTCCATCACTGTTGTAACTGCAAACGGTCGCTAAGTGAGGCAGTCGCTAAACAAGGACTGCTTGTTATAGAAGGGCAGATACACGTAAAGACAACCATTAAAATTTACCGTTGTTGGTTCCCACCTTGTGTTGTAAAAAGGTCCTTTCAGCATCTTGCTTGTGGGTAACCTAGCCAGCCAGGTGGGCTAGGAATTCTGGGAGTTGTAGTCTGGGAATTCTGGGAGTTGTAGTCTGGGAATTCTGAGAGCTGCAGTCTTAAGAATTCTGGGTATCGTAGTCTGGAGAGCCCAGCTTAAAGCCGAGCTTTGGAAAGTGTGACTTGAGCCTTGTGTCTCCACCTTGTTTTTCATCCACAGGCGCAGTTGTGTCGCGCTCTGTACGACAACACGGCCGAGTGTCCGGACGAACTCTCGTTCCACAAGGGGGACCTCATGGTCCTACTCCAGCCAGAAGGGGCCGGCCTGGAAGGCTGGCACTTGTGTTCATTGCACGGCCAACAAGGGATCGTGCCGGCCAACAGGGTTAAGGTCCTCCCCGAGTCGGGATCTCACCCAAACCACACCTCAGCAGAGGTCTACCAGGTGCCGAAGAAGGACGGTCTTCTGGTGGGAAAGATCTCAGACGGAGCCATAGACGAGTGGAGAAGAAGAGAACAAAGGAAAGAAGAACAGGAGGTGAGGAGGAGCTGAAAGTCCTCTCCTGCCTGTTTCTCTCCATGATGCCACCTTGGATGACTCCTCTTCCATCTTCTCAGACTTCTACCCAAGACACCAAAACTGGACTTCAACGTCTCCCCTTCCCCTAGAGCAGAGTTTAGCAGCCTGTCAACGTCCAGATACGTCAAGTTGTCCCCCCCATTTTAGCTGGGTGTGGATGATGGGAATTGGGCTCCACCATCTTTTCAAGGCCCCAGGCCGGAGAAGGGTGCCTACTAGAACAGATCTTGAGGAGGAACCCTTTGACCATCTAAATCCCCTCAACGGCTTACCCAAATCTTCCCAATTTTTGAGGTCCACTTGGAGGGCATGGGGTGGGTCACCCAACCCACCATGATGAAAGCTGGTCTCCTCCCCCCACCACCATCACACTCAACCGTGAACTCTCCATCCCCTTTTTTTTTAACCCAGGAATGTTGGGCGAACCTATCTCAGATATGAGCTCCTGGGATCTGCTGCTTCTCTCCGAATCCTGATTCCTGGTTTCTCCTTGTCTTTTCTTCCACCCCAGGTGTATGAGATACCGCCGCCCGCTCGGCCCTGCCCGCTGCCCCCGGAGGGCATCTACAGGGTGCCTCGGGGTACCAGAAGAGAAGGAGAATCTGTGGAGGTACTTTGAGAGAATAAGACAAATGAGAAGATGACCGGTTTTCACGGGCAGCCGAAGTTGGCTCCAGCCTTCTCCAATCTTGGCCTTTTCTTGCCACAGTTGTTAAGTGGATCATTGCACGCTTGTTAAGGGAGTCGCACGGTGGTTAAGCGAATCTGGCTTTCCCACTGCTTGTTAGAAGGACGCAGAAGGGGATCACGGGACCCCCGGATCACTGCAACCGTCATAAATATGAGTCAGTTGCCAAGCGTCCGAATTTTGATCTCGTGACCACGGGGATGCTACAAAGGTCGTAAGTGTAAAAAACAATCCTAAGTCACTTTTTTTAGTGTGGTTGTGGCTTCAAACAGTCACTAAATGAACTGTTGTAAGTCAAGGACTTAGCTGTATCAACCCAGATGGTATGACCAGCGTCATTATTATTCTATTCTATTCTATTCCATTCCATTCCATTCCATTCCATTCTATATTTTCTATTCTATATTTTCTAATCTATTCTATATTTTCTATTCTATTCTATATTTTCTATACTATTCTATTCTATATTTTCTATTCTATTCTATTCTATATTTTCTATTCTATTCTATTCTATATTTTCTATTCTATTCTATATTTTCTATTCTAATCTATTGTACTCTATATTTTCTATTCTATATTTTCTAATCTATTCTATATTTTCTATTCTGTTCTATATTTTCTATTCTAATCTATGCTATATTTTCTATTCTATTCTATTGTACTCTATTCTATATTTTCTATTCTATTATATTGTACTTTATTCTATTATATATTTTGTATTCTATATTTTCTATTCTATTCTATATTTTCTATTCTAATCTATGCTATATTTTCTATTCTATTGTACTCTATTCTATATTTTCTATTCTATTCTATTCTATATTTTCTATTCTAATCTATGCTATATTTTCTATTCTATTCTATTGTAGTCTATTCTATATTTTCTATTCTATTCTATTCTATATTTTCTATTCTATTCTATATTTTCTATTCTAATCTATACTATATTGTCTATTCTATTGTACTCTATTCTATATTTTCTATTCTATTCTATATTTTCTATTCTAATCTATGCTATATTTTCTATTCTATTCTATTGTACTCTATTCTATTCTAATATTCTTATTATATTTTATATTTTATTTTATTACGGTTAATCTTCAATTCGATTCACAGTCTGGGACTGGTAAAAAACTTAACAGTTCAAGTCCTAACCAAGGACCTAAGAGCTATTAAGGTAGCGTCTTGAGTATATAGGCAGTTCCGAGTAAGGTGGTTTTTGTTTGTTTGTTTGTTTGCAAAGTCAGAATATTCAGGTCTAATAAGTTCAACATTTCCATATATCTCGGCAGCCCTTTGGGAATTGCTCCAAGGGCTCCTGTTGCTACAACCATTGATTTTTACCTCCATAGTTGCTCAACTTCAATTTGCAAATCACAATATTTTGTTATTTGTTTTTCCTTAGCTGTTTCTCTTCCATTCGTGCGTCCCCTGGTATCGCAATAACAAAGAGCCAGACTTTTTTTTCTTTGTCACAATAGTCACTTCAGGCCTAATGTGGGCCATATGTCTTGTCTGTTTGGGTCACAGGATCTTGACTTGCTCATTTTTAAGGCTTTTGCCAGTTCAGTTCCCAGTCATTTTTGCTGCATTATTTTATTCTTATTGTACTTATTTATTATTTTGCCTCCTGTCCGGTGTCCAACTGGTTTCTATTCTAAATCTGATCCTGGGAGTCAAAAACCTCAGCTGGTTTGGAAGCAGAACAGAACTGAAGAAGCTTCTTGGATGAGAAGCAAAACTTTTGTAGTTGCCAGGTTTTTATTAGCTTATCAAAATATATCTGATCTCTGCGCAAGTTGTCATCGGATGGGGTGCCCAGCGGCTGGAACGACAACTGGCCGCGCCTGTTGGATTAAATTTTACGCCTGTCCTGCCGCCGAGAGTAATTGTATCTGAGCCCTTTACAAAGGGACAGCTGCCTGCACAGGGGCCCTTTTTTCCCTTCCCCAGCCAAGCCAACATTTGCCTTAGATGGAGAAACACATGGGTGGGAAGGACAGGTGAGAATGCCGGAGGAGCAGCTGGTGAGGTTTAAAAAGCAAGGCTAGACTGTAATTTCGGGAGCGTCCCTGGCGTCTTTTGAAGCTGGGGATATCGGTCAACGCCAGAGGGGCCGTCTGGATCTCCAGATTAGGCCAGAAGTCAAGTCTGGTCCAACAAACCAAGATGGTCATCAATCAAAGAGGCTGCAATAGATCCGTCAGCAAGCAGTATAGATAATCTTCCACTTAACAACCATTTGTTTAGTGAACGGCCCCCCAAAAAGGGATTTACGACTGTTTTTCACACTCGTGGCTGTTTGCAGCATCCCCAGGGTCACGTGATCATAATTCGGACGCTTGGAAACTGGCATGTACTTATGACGGTTGCGGCATCCCGGGGTTGCGTGATTCCCCTTTTGCGACTTTCTGACGAGCAAAGTCGATGGGGGGAAGCCAGTTTCTCCTAACAACCGTGTTAGTAACTTAACACCTGCAGTGATTCATTTACAACTGTGGTGAGAAAGGTTGTAAAATGGAGCAAAATTCACACAATAGCTGTCTTGCTTAACGCCAGAAAGTTTGGGCTCCCTTGTGGTCGTAAGCTGAGGCGTTCCTGTAGATGCTTGAAGGTTTCTGCTCAAATGTTTTTTAAAAAGTCCCCTAGGTAGAAAACTAGCGGGGTGAAGGATGAAGTAATAATAATAATAATTTGGAAGGGACTTTGGAGGTCATCTAGTCCAACCCCCTGCTCAGTCAGGAAACCCTATACCATTTCAGACAAATGGCTGTCCAGTCTCTTCTTAAAAACTTCCAGTAGAAGAGGCTTCGATCTTTATTCCTAATTTTTCCAGGGGAAAGAGATGGAACGGGGGAAAAATCAAAATATATGTGGATCTTTCATTGAAAGGCTGGTTAGAAGCATGAGAATAGAGAAAAATGATTTAGCTGAATGTGTCCACTATGATCTTTATCCTCTATCTGAGTGTTTCTCTACCTCACGATGTGTGGACTTCAATTCCCAGAGTTCCCCAGCCAGACACATCTTCAAGTGGCCAAGGTTGAAAAACACTGTCCTAAAGGCCCCAAAGCCAGCCATGGGGATTCTGGGAGTTGAAGTCCACCCATCTTCAGGGGGCCAAGGTTGGAAAATACTCTCCTAAAGGCCTCATTCTCCAACCATGGGAATTCTGGGAATTGAAGTCCACACACCTTCAAAGGCCCTAGTTTGACATCTTGATGTATAATGTAAGCCATGGTTTGTTTTAACCATGGTACATGGACTAAACCACTAAAGCAGGGATCCTACATCAAGCTAAGCCATAAACTGCAGTTTACAATCACAGTGACTGTGTTTATCATCCATGCTGAGCATTCCACTCCTGATCAAGCCACGTTGCGTGATCCAAAGGCACTGAGATGCAAACTATGGTTAATAACTGGATTCACCCAGCCAAACTAGTGTATGGCCTAGCTTGATGCCTGACACCAAAACATGCTTTAATTTGGGAATTCTTCCTTTTTATCCTTTTTTCTCTGCTCGCAGGTTTATGATGTGCCCTCGTCTTTGCTCCGGGACGTGGTTTTGGACACGTACGATTCTCCCGCCCCACGGGTCAAAAAAGTCGCCCGGGTAGCCCCCCAACCCAGCGCCCCTCCAAATGTGGATGAGGCCTACGACGTGCCCCTGGCCTTCAAAAAGGCCCTCGCCCAAGAGGAGGAAGAGGAGAACGAAGGAAGTTGCGAAGGGCCCCTGATCTACGCCATCCCGTCTAATTTACGCCGGGCTTCAGCCTTGCTTAACTTGTACGAGTCTCCCGAAGACATCCGGGCGGGAGGAAAGGAGGGAGAGGAGGAAGAGGAAGATGGGGCCATTTATGACGTTCCTCTGCTGACGCCCAGCACCCCACCTTTGGAGGGAACCCTCCAAGGACTCAGCCTAAGGGACCCGGGACCCCCCACTCGCCCCCGGCTGCCGTCCGCGGAGAGCCTATCCCGCCGTCCGCTGCCCGCTCTTCCGAGCGAGGAGCGGCTTTCCGGAGAGCCTCCACCTCCATCGCCCAGCATCGTGCGGAAGGGCAGTATCCAGGACCGACCACTGCCTCCCCCGCCGCCCCGGCTGGGGGGTCTCGGGGCAGGGGAGCCACTGGACCAAGCCAGGGACGACGTCCACAACGAATACGAGGGGATCCGTCTGGCTGACGAGTACGATTATGTCCATTTGAAGGTAAGGATGGTTCAACCTGCTCTTGACGTCGGGACATAATCTAGACCAGGGGTAGGCAACCTTGGCTCTTTTATGACTCATGGACTTCAATTCCCAGAATTCCTGAGCCAGCATGGGGGAACTATGGCTCCCTTGATGACTGGTGGACTTCAACTCCCAGAATTCCTCAGCCAGCCATGCTAAGGAGAAATGGAGAGGTTTCCAAGCTGAGCCATGTTGGCTCAGGAATTCTGGGAGTTGAAGTCCACGAGTCATAAAAGAGCCAAGGTTGCCTACCCCTGATCTAGACACCACGATGCTGTTGCAATAGTCCTCGATTTACGACTGTAACTGAGCCGGGCAATTTTGGTTGTAAAGTGGTTACTAGAGGACCGAAACCGTTTTTTGTTGGGGTTATTTTGCTTTTTTTTTTTACAGCGATTGTTAAGCCAATGCAGTGGTCGTTCAGCGAACCCAGTGGCCGTTAAGTAAGCCAGTGACCTTGCTGGAAACCATAAATGCCAGTTTGCAGCACATTGTGCAACTAGTCCTCAACTTTCACTTAGTGCCCATTCAAAGTGACATTTAGTGACCGTTCAAGGTTACACTTAATGACCTTTCATTTAAGGACCATTCAAAGTGACATTTAGTGACTGTTCAGTGACATTCAGTGACATTCAGTGAATGACTGTTCAAGGTTACACTTAGTGACCTTTCATTTAGTGACTGTTCAAAGTTAGATTTAGTAACCTTTCATTTAGTGACCGTTCAAAGTTACACTTAATGACCTTTCATTTAGTGACCGTTCAAAGTCACACTTAATGACCTTTCATTTAGTGACCATTCAAAGTGACATTTAGTGACCGTTCAGTGACATTTAGTGACCTTTCATTAGTGCCCATTCAAGGTTA
>NW_015387673.1:679548-685335 GCF_001527695.2 Protobothrops mucrosquamatus
TAAAACGGGGGGGGGGAGAGAGGAAACGGGGGGGACCTTGGCTGCTTTCTGGACGCTCCCGATGGTCAAAAGGAAGGGAACAGCACTCGTTCTGTCTCTCTCCGGACAGCCCCAGAGGCTTAACAGGAAGGGAGGAAGAAGAAAATGGCTGCCAAATGGGGTGTCTTATTGCCAGCCCCCCCCTTTTCCCTCCCGATAAGTTGCAATAAAAGATATTGTGTCAAGGATTGGAAAGGCCAACAATATAAAAGGTTATTAATTAGAAGAGTATTTCTCAACCTGGATCCCTTCATGAGGGGTGGACTTCAACTCCCAGAATTCCCCAGCCAGCTATGCTGGCTGGGGAATTCTGGGAGTTGAAGTCCACCCCTCATGAAGGGACCCTGGTTGAAAACAGACTGAATTCGCAGAAACACCTTCAGAATATCAGTAAACGGGGACAAAGTATTTTTTTTTCTCTCAGGAAATATTTCCCAGAATCTCTCTAGGTTTGATGATAATAAAATAGGTGGAAAAAATAACGGCTGTTATTTCCTTCTCCATTCAGCTGTGCAGATAGTCCTCGACTTATAACCGTTCATTTAACGACGGTCCCAAAGTTACACTGGGACTGAAAAAAGTGATTTACGACGGGACCGTCACGGCGTCGCCGGGATCACGTGATCAAAATTCAGGCACTCAACAACCCCGGTTGTTGTGATCCCCATTTGGGACCTTCCCAGCAAGCAAAGTTAAGGGGAGGGGGAGCTGGATTCACTTAACGGCCCACGATTCATTTAACGATTGCAGTGACCCACTTAACAACCGTGGCAAAAAATGAGCGTAAAGTAGGGCGTGAGAAACTTTAACAACCAGCCTATTTAGCGATGGCAATTCTTGGTCCTAAATTGGGGATTACCCATACGCTCCACACTCCTGATATTGTTCTTGCAAGAGCTTTAATTAGATTTGCAATTGTTGGTATGTAGCTAGTCCTCAACCTAAAATCGTTCATTCAGTGACCGTTCGAAGTTATGACAGTGGTAAAAGAAGTGACCTTTAGGGTCTCCTGCTTGAGCAGGGGGTTGGACTAGAAGACCTCCAAGGTCCCTTCCAACTCTATTCTTATTGGAAAGGAGAGAGAGAAAGAAAGAAAGAAAGAAAGAAAGAAAGAAAAGAGAAAAGAGAAAAGCAACCTGTAATTAAGGAGAAATTTCCTGACAATGAGAACAATTAACCAGTGGAACAACTTGCCACCAGAAGTTGTGGGTGCTCCATCACTGCAGGTTTTTAAGAAGAGTGGACAGCCATTTGTCTGAAACAGAATTGAATAGAATAGAATATAGAAAATATGGAATAGACTAGACTAATAATAATAATAGAATAGAATATAGAAAATATGGAATAGAATAGAATAACAATAGAATGGAATAGAATAGAATAAAATAATAACAATAGAGTAGAATATAGAAAATATGGAATAGAATAGAATAACAATAGAATGGAATAGAATAGAATAAAATAATAACAATAATAGAGTAGAATATAGAAAATATGGAATAGAATAGAAGAATAATGGAATGGAATAGAATAGAATAATAACTATTGTCACATTGAATGTACACCAATCGAGGTACATTAAAACGAAATTTCGTTGCATTCAGCTCTTAAAGGGTCACCACCTCCGATATACACTACATAAATAAATATGACAAAAACAAATACAGAATAATGCATATACCCACATATACGACACATAGAAACAACAGTCTAGTTTGGGTTATGTATACATGTGCATGACCTCTTAAAGCAGGGGTTCCCGACCAGGGGGCTGCGAGACGATATTCCTGGGGGTGCGAAAACTTGGGTTTTCAAAATTATAGTGTATAATTTCATAATCGGTTGCCGTTATTTCGCACTTTCGTAAGCGGGTGTGAGAATATATCAGAAGCGTTCGAGGGGCGCGGGGTCTTAAAGGGACAGAAGTTAAGAAACACCTGGAGGGGAGTTTAAAATCAGGCATCTTGCGGGGAACCCAGGCTGGCATTCACACACGAGACGCGCGTGAAATCAGCCCCCCCAAAAAGTCCGTGCACAAAAAAAGAAAGAAAGAAAAAAAAGGGGGGGGTGTGGATTTTAATTTCCGCCTTTGGATACGACTGGCCGGATCTCCTGAACTACAACTCCCGGCATGCCTCCTTAACGCCGCCGCCCCCTCCCCTCCAAACATTGCGGAAGGCTCCTCCGACCAGCGGCTGGGAGATCTCCTCCACCGGCTGCGCCCGATCCGAGCGCTCCCCTCGCCCGCGCAAAAGCTGGGATCGCCCGTGGCGCTGGCCGGGGGCTCCTTGCCAGCCCCGGCCACGCCTGCCCGGATGGACGCGAGGCTGCTGCCGACGCCCCCTCCCCAAATCCGAAGTCAAAGCCTGCCCGGGTCGAGCGTGGACGGGCTGTAGAAGGAGAATTGCGGCGGGCGCCAGGTTGCAGATCCTGCCCGCCGCCCGGGTCCCTAAAGAAGCCGAGGAGGCCGCTGCGTCGGGCTGGGGGCGGCGGCTCTGGGTGGAAGAGGAGGCGGCCGAGGGGCGGGGACTGCCGGCTCCCTCGGCCTGTGCTTCCCGGGCGGTGGCGGCCTGGCTTCGGGGTGTCTTGCAGCCGGCGGTGGGCGCCCACCCGGCGCTTGGTGAGCATCCCCCCGGCTGGGTTTCCCCTCGGCTGCTCCGTCCCCGCCTTTTGAGCGGCCGCTTTGCCCTCTTGGTCGCGTCCCGGGACCCCTTTCCAGCCCCCCCACCGGCCTTTCCTTCCTTCCTGTACCCCCCCTTGCTTTGCCCCCCAAATTCAAATTGCGTTTGCATTTGTCCCCAACCCGGCTTAGTTGCACCTTAAAAGCAGAGCCTGCCCAGAAAGGGGGGTCGTGTGAACGCCTGCATCCTTCACAGGTGATGCCCCAAACCAGGTTCCTGAAATACTAAACCAGGTTAAAAGAAACCCAAGAATCTTGGCTGCTTTCTCTTTCCCCCTGCTGGAGCCTTGCTTCGCATTTCCCCAGCCTATGGGCGACTACAAAGCCCATCTTGCCTCCCTCGGCCGTCCTTTCCAGCTTTCAGATGGGTGGGGTTGCAATGCCAGGCGTCCCCAGGGGGATTGCAGTGCCTAGCATTCCCAGCCAGCCAGCATCCTAGGGATGGGTTCTGCCTTGGGGGCCCCCTTAGTTGTGGCCCAGAGAGGGGGTCCAGAGAGGGGGTCATGTGAACGCCTGCATCCTTCGCAGGTGATGCCCCAAACCAGGTCCCAGAAATACTAAACCAGGTTAAAAGAAACCCAAGAATCTTCACTGCTTTCTCTTTTCCCCTGCTGGAGCCTTGCTTCGCCAGCTCCCCAGCCTGTGGGCGACTACAAAGCCCATCTTGCCTCCCTCGGCCCTCCTTTCCAGCTTTCAGATGGGTGGGGTTGCAATGCCAGGCGTCCCCAGGGGGATTGCAATGCCTAGCATCCCCAGCCAGCCAGCCAGCCAGCATCCTAGGGATGGGTTCTGCCTTGGGGGCCCCCCTAGTTGTGGCCCCGGGACCCTTCCTCCAAAATGCGGTGTGTGGATGGCACAGTGGTGTCCGGACTGTTTGAGGGAGAAAAGCCATGATTTGGGGGCCTTGACCTCTTCAATTCCTGACCCGACCAAGAGGTTGGGACCCTTGACCCAAGGGAATGGCACCCCCTACTGCTCCCTGTGAGAATTGTACCTGTCTGGACTCACAATCTACTTTCTCTCCCCATAGGCTAAGATTCTGGGTTTGTTTTAACCTGGTTTAGTATTTCTTTGCCCTTTTATTGGGCGCCGTGCTGCATCACATCACCTAAGGATGCATGGGTTCAAAAACCAAGGAACGGCTGTTTACAGATGCAGCTATTCATTTAAACCAGTGTTGGCCACTTTAAAGACCGGTGGACTTCAACTCCCAGAATTCCCCAGCCAGCAGGGCTGGCTGGGGAATTCTGGGAGTTGAAGTCCACCCCTCTGAAATTAGCCAAAGTTCAACAACACTCATTTAAAACCCTCTCCATTTTCTCTCTTGTATTTCTTCCTTATTGCCTATTTATTAATTCCATTTTCCCCCCATTTCTACAGACGCTTCCCATGGATACCAGCCCCCCGATCCCAGATCCCGGGGGTCCCCGAAGGGATTTTACCACCTCGGCTTCTGAGCTGGGCCCTCCCTCCTTCGAATGGCTGCTGGGGCGCCTGGGGGCCCGGGGACAACGTCGCCAGCGCCTTCTCCTGGCTCTCAGCTGCCTTCCCTGCCTCCTTCTGGGATTGGCCTTGGGCTCGGATGCCCTCTTTGCTCTCACCCCTGCGCATCAGTGCCGGGACCCCAACGGCACCAAACTCCCCGAGAATGCCACCTGTGACGGGCCCCACTGGCAGAGTGGGGGGTCCTCCAGACTCCCCGTCCTCACCAGCAACCCGGTGACCGAGGCGAGTATCTCCGCCGCTTCGTTTTCCTGCTGTTATGATTTATGTGAAATACGTTAAAAATGGAAAGAAATGTCCCTGGTTTTTAATGCCAAATAAGTTGTCTAGAACAGGGGTCTCCAAACTTTATGGGTTGGCGAGGGAGAGGGAACTTACACGCACACGCACAAACGTGAATGTGGCCACAAGTGCACACGCGTACACAAACAAGCCACAAGCATGGCCACCAGGGGTCCCCAACCTATGTGCCACGGCCCGCTGAGCGGTGCACGTGCGTGTGTGCGCGTGCTCACCCCTCCTAGTGCTACCATTGCCGCTAGTACCGTGCAGGCAGCGGCGTTGCCACGAACTTGCACAGGCAGCGGGAACACTGCGAGTGGCAGGTGGGCGGCAGCATGCCAAATGCAGGTGGTGGCATTGCCACAAAGTTTGTGCCGGCGGTGGTAGCACAAGAGGCAGGCAGTAGGTGGGCCGCAGTGCGAGCCCGACGTGGGGTGGCGGAGTGATCCTCGCGCCGGTGGTAGCATCGCCGCAAGCCTGTTGGCGGTGGCACCACAAGCCTCACACAGACACCGGCGTCACTGAGAGCCTCACACGCAGGCTCACAGCCCCATTTGCGTGGTGTGCATGCTTGCGGCTTGTTTGTGCACATGTGGCCACATTCTCGTCTGCGCATGTGCGCGTAAGGTCAGATGCTCAGCAGCTGGATGCTGCGACCGTTTACGACGGTCGCAGCATCCCGAGGTCACATGATCCCCTTTTTGTGACCTTCTGATAAGCAAAGTCAACGGGGAAGTTAAGGTCCACTTAACAACCTTGTGACTAACTTAACAACTGCAGTGATTCACTTAAGAACTGTGACAAGAAAGGTCGTAAAGCGAGGCAAAACTCAACGCATATCTCGCTTAACGAATTTTTTCCAGGTGAATTGCGGTCATAAGCCGAGGACGGCCTGTTCTTTCATGCTGGCGAAATTCTGTTAATGTCATCGTACAATAAAGTAGAATTTCGAATCTGTGGGGAATGATTTAAGTACATGTAGCCCTTGAGTTACAACAGTTCATTTAGTGACCGTTTGAAGTTAAAACAGGACTGAAAAAAGCGACTTATGACCATTTTTCATACTTACGACTGTTCCATCCCCAGGGTCATGTGATCAAACTTCAGACACTTGGCAACTGGCTCACATTTATGACGGTCGTGGCGTCCCCTGGGGTCATGTGCTCCCCTTTTGTGACCTTCTGACACAATGGGGAAGCTAAGATTCATTTAACAACGAACTTAACAACTGCAGTGATTCATTTAACAACCGTGGCCAGAAAAGTGGTAAAATGGAGGCAAAA
>NW_015387673.1:685727-689465 GCF_001527695.2 Protobothrops mucrosquamatus
GAGTTGAAGTCCATGAGTCATAAAAGAGCCAAGGTTGCCTACCCCTGGCCTAGACCATTCAGAATAACAGAGCTGGAAGGGACCTTGGAGGTCTTCTAGTCCACCCCCTGCTCAAGCAGGAGTCCCTAGACCAGGGGTAGGCAACCTTGGCTCTTTTATGACTCATGGACTTCAACTCCCAGAATTCCTGAGCCAGCATGGCTCAGCTTGGAAACCTCCCTTTCCCCTCAGCGTGGCTGGCTCAGGAATTCTGGGAGTTGAAGTCCATGAGTCATAAAAGAGCCAGTTACCTACCCCTGGCCTAGACCATTCAGAATAACAGAATAACAGAGCTGGAAGGGACCTTGGAGGTCTTCTAGTCCACCCCCTGCCCGAACAGGAGTCCCTAGACCAGGGGTAGGCAACCTTGGCTCTTTTATGACTCATGGACTTCAACTCCCAGAATTCCTGAGCCAGCATGGCTCAGCTTGGAAACCTCTCCCTTTCCCCTCAGCATGGCTGGCTCAGGAATTCTGGGAGTTGAAGTCCACGAGTCATAAAAGAGCCGAGGACTCTAGGACTAGAAAGCTGAAATTTGATTGCTGAATGTGGCAAAACAGAGAGATAGAGGATGAAAATAAAGAAATACAGGAAAATAAATGGAATGCTTAGTGAATATAGATGGTCCTCAACATACAACCAGTGAGACGGTTGTTCAGGGAGTTTTGCCCCATTTTATGACGTTTCTTGCCATGAAAGTCAGGATCAAAATTCAGACGCTTGGCAAGTGACTCCTATTTATGACGGTCGCAGTGTCCCAGACTCACATGATTCCCCTTTTGCGACCTGACAAGCAAAAGTCAATGGGGGGGGGAGCCAGATTCGCTTAACGACCGTGTCACTAACTTAACAACTGCAAGGATTCATTTCAAGAAAGGACGTCAAATGGGACAAAACTCGCCTCACAGATGCCTCGCTTAGCAACAGAAACTTTGGGGCTCTGTTGTTGTAAGTCGAGGACGACCTGCGCTGCGGTTGTTGTAAGCACAAGGACCAATTTTTCAGCACCGTCGTAACCTCAAACAGGTCGTTAAGTGAGGACCGTCTGTAGTTTGAAAAGATGCAGCCGGATTCCTTCCAATTTCAGGTTTAAATTAGGCACTCGTTTATCCTGAAGCATAATTTGATTTTTTTTTAAATTTCTTATTCCTTTTTTTTTTTCCTCAGTGGAACCTGGATCGTTCTGGAAGTTGGGTCATCCCTCTGGAGCAGATCTGTTTCCTCCTGGGCTTCGCGGCAGGAGCCGTTTTCCTGGGTCACCTGGCCGACAGGTAAGTTGGAAGTTTTGGGATGGGAGTTTTTTAGTTTGTAAACTAAATTGGATTACCCTATTTATCGTTTTAATGTTTCTTTTAATTGGTTTTTTTAACGACTGTAAGCCACCCAGAGGGACCTTCAGATTGGTGGCATATAAATTTAATAAATAATAATAGAGTAGAGTAGAGTAGAATAAAATAAAATAGAATAGAATAGAATAGAATAATATTAATAGAATAGAATAGATATGGAATAGAATGAATAGAGTAGAGTAGAGTAAAATAGAATAGAATAGAATAGAATAGAATAGAATAGAATAGAATAGAATAGAATAGAATATATGGGATCGAATGATAGTAGAACAGATACGAATACAATAGAACAGAATGAAACAGAACAGAATAGAATAGAAAGGGACCTTGGAGGTCTTCTAGTCCAGCCCCTGTTCAAGCAGGAGAACCTATACCATCTCAGACAGGTGAATGTCCAGTCTCTTCTTAAAAGCCTCCAGTGATGGAGCAGCCATAACTTCTGGGAGCAAGCTGTTCCACTGGTTGATTGTCCTCACTGTTAGGAACTTTCTCCTTAATTCCAGGTTGCTTCTCTCCTTGGTCAGTTTCCAACCATTGTTTCTTGTCCTGCCCTCTGATGCTTTGGAGAATAATTTGACCCCCTCTTCTTTGGGGCATGTACTATCATGTCACCTCTATTTCTTCTTTTCTTTACACTAGCCCAGAGGTAGGCAACCTTGGCTCTTTTATGACTCGTGGACTTCAACTCCCAGAATTCCTGAGCCAGCATGGGGGAAGTATGGCTCCCTTGATGACTGGTGGACTTCAACTCCCAGAATTCCTGAGCCAGCATGGCTCAGCTTGAAAACCTCTCCCTTTCCCCTCAGCATGGCTGGCTCAGGAATTCTGGGAGTTGAAGTCCACGAGTCATAAAAGAGCTAAGGTTGCCTACCCCTGGACTAACCAAACCCAAGTCCTGCAGCCATTCTATGTTTTGGTCTCCAGGGCTTGGATCATCTTAGTTGCTCTTCTCTGAATTTTTTACAAACTCTCAACATCTTTTTCATGATATGGTGACCAGGTCCTCGACTTAACAACAGTTCGTTTAGTGACCGTTCAAAGTTACAGCGGCACTCGAGAACATGACTCACGGCCGTTTTTCGACACTTAACGACCGTTGCAGCATCCCCGTGGTCACGTGATCAAAACTTGGGTGCTTGGCAACGGACTCGTATTTACGGCGGGGGTCCCGGGATCCCCTTTTTGCGACCTTCTGACAAGCAAAGTCAAAGAGGGACGCCAGAATCACTTAACCATGTCACTAAACAACTGTCATGATTCACTTAACAACTATAACAAGACAGGTCGTAAAGTGGGGCAAAACCACGTGAATCAGCAATTTGCCTCACAACCGTGGCGAGAGAGAAAACTGGGCGCGTCTCACTTAATGACTGTCTTGTTTATTGCGGTAGTAGGTTGAGGACCGACTTGTAATCTCTCCATTTCTGTTGCTCCTTGCAGTGTAGGACGGCGGAGTACCTTCCTCCTGTCTCTGATTCTCGGCTGTCCAGCAGGCATCCTGGCAGCCTTCGCGGCTTCCCCCTCCATCTTCATACTGGGCCGGTGCCTCTGGGCTACCATGTTGGGAGCTTTACAACTCGCCCTCTACATCACCCGTAAGTATCACGGTGTTCCTAATTTACGAAATGCAGTGATTCCCTTAACAAACGTGGCTGTATGCAGGACGTCCTGTATTCCACTTCTGTTACCCTGCCTGGTTTCTCTCTTTCCTAGGTTTGGAGTTGTGTCGTCCTTCACAACGGCTCCCGGTGGCCATGGCGGGAGACCTCGTCCAGGTGGGAGGACAATTCCTTCTGCTGGGACTGGCGTGGACCTGCGGCAGTTGGCGGGTGCTACAAGGCGTGATCTCAGCCGGAATGGGGGTCTGCCTACTCTATGGGTAAGTTGACTTGCCTTTCTCCACACTGGGCCAGGCCGTGTTGAGGAAGGGGTGCCAGAACCATTCAAACAGGGGTCCCCAACCTGTGGGCTGTGGCCCATTATTGGTCCATGGCCTATTCACAACCGAGCCGGGTGAGTGGCTGGCTGGTGGGCGCACATGCTGGTGCTCCAGGCTTCGCTTGTGCGAGCGACACTGGTGCTTTTGGACCTACTTGTGCAAGCATTAGTGCTTCCGGCCTCACTTGTGCGAGTGTCATTGGGGCTTTGGGCCTCACTTGTGCGAGCATCCTTAGTGCTTCGGGCCTCACTTGTGCGAGCATCATTGGTGCTTTGGGCCTCACTTTGAGTATCGTTGGGGCTTCGGGCCTCACTTGTGCAAGCATCCTTAGTGCTTCGGGCCTCACTTGTGCAAGCATCATTGGTGCTTCGGGCCTCACTTGTGTGAGTATCGTTGGGGCTTCGGGCCTCA
>NW_015387673.1:692629-700165 GCF_001527695.2 Protobothrops mucrosquamatus
TTGCCAAAAACCCCCCTTCATTCCAGCTGGTTGACTGGGCACTGTGGCATAACTGTAGCACAGCCTGTAATTTTTAAACTGGGATCCTTTCAGCACCTTCTGGGATAATGGAGCACTTTGCAGTTTTGCTTGTTTGTGAGTCGAGATAAGATGGGTGGACTTCAACTCCCAGAATTCCCATGGCTGGCTTTGGGGCCTTTAGGACAGTGTTTTTCAACCTTCGGGGCTTGATGTGTGGACTTCAACTCCCAGAATTCCCATGGCTGGCTTTGGGGCCTTCGGGACAGTGTTTTTCAACCTTCGGGCCTTGATGTGTGGACTTCAACTCCCAGAATTCCCATGGCTGGTTTTGGGGCCTTTGGGACAGTTTTTTCAAATTTTGGGCCTTGATGTGTGGACTTCAACTCCCAGAATTCCCATGGCTGGCTTTGGGGCCTTTAGGACAGTTTTTTCAAATTTCGGGACTTGATGTGTGGACTTCAACTCCCAGAATTCCCATGGCTGGCTTTTGGGCCTTCAGGACAGTGTTTTTCAAACTTCGGGCCTTGATGTGTGGACTTCAACTCCCAGAATTCCTCAGCCAGCCATGCTGGCTAGGGAATTCTGGGAATTGAAGTCCACACATCTTAAAGCGGCCGAGTTTGAGAAACACTGCTCTAGAGGTCCCCCCCTGTCTTTCTCCATCCTGACACAAGATTGTGTCAAGGAGGATGTGATGATTGACCTTCCTTTTTCCTTCCTCCACAATCTGATCTGGTCCCTCCATCTTCCACCCACCCTTTAGAGCTGGACAATGCTTGTCACCTGCCTGCAGCTGCCCAGATCTCACTCCGCACTCTCCTGACGTGCAGGAACATCTGGAAAAACATTCTCTAGGACCCAAAATGGTGCACTCAACTTGAAGCGTACGATGATCTGGGATACCTCCGAGCAGGTCCTTACCGTCTCACCTGAACACCCACCCACTCTTCGTATCGTTATCGTGGATCTGAATATATGGCGAAGTGTCACGAAATGTCGGGTGAAATTCACCAAATGTCTCAGTCAGACAACGGGGGGGGGGGGGAAAAAAAAAAACCCAAGCTGGGCTACCCAGCCAGCTTGATTTTTAGTCTGGTGCTTAAGCAGTAGACCAGGGGTAGGCAACCTTGGCTCTTTTGTGACTCGTGGACTTCAACTCCCAGAATTCCTGAGCCAGCCATGCTGAGGAGAGGTTTCCAGGGAGAGGTTTCCAGGCTGAGCCATGCTGGCTCAGGAATTCTGGGAGTTGAAGTCCACAAGTCATAAAAGAGCCAAGGTTGCCTAGCCCTGCACTAGACCAAACTGACTCTCTTATTTTCCTCTTAACGGTCCTTTCAGTGGCAGTTAGTTCCTTCCTTCCATCCTAAATGGGTCTTGGGCATCCTTGTTTGTTCTTATGCTTTTGAACCCGTGAGCTAAACCAGGTTGGCGTATTTTTGTCCTCCAGATTCATAGCCCACGCGATCTGCCACTGTTACCAGCAGGCCTGGGAGTCCATGGAGGACCCGCGCGCCAAGTTCTACTTCCCCTTCCTGTTGTCAGCTGGCAGCGCCGGCCTCGGTTGCCTCTTTCTCTGCCTCACCGTCGGTCGGTATGGACGGCGCGGGATTCTGCTCCTCACCACGACCCTGACTGGCATCGCCTCTCTGATCCTGCTGGGGCTGGGAGAATGTAAGAACCCTGGGCTAATTTCCAAGGAGCGTCTTCTTGCGGGATCCAATTCCGGGATCAGCGGTTTACTCTTCCGAACTCCGAGCTTCCGAGCTCCTGGAAGCCAGCCACCAGATTGCAAGGACACAAGCGAGCGATCCAACGAGGAGGCCTCGATAGCCTCACATGGCAATGAACAAGGACAGAAATTCAGTTTCGCAGCTACTAAGATTGTTGGCTGAGCAGAGACAAAAATAGCCAGGGAAATATCTATGGAAGTTCTCAGTCATCCAGGTGGTGGTTGTCCCAAAGGTGCTTTTTTTCAGGAGGCAACTGGACAGCTGGTCATTTGCATTCTTTTAGAGGGTCGTTGAGGCCATTGGGACATTTACCTGTGTCCTCAGGGTCACCTGAGTAGTGCAAGTGTGCAAATGCCAAGAAGGCTTCCACACCCATTTGCACCACTCAAGTGACCCTGAGGACACAGGTAAATCTCCAAGTGGCCTCAATGACTCTAAAAGGATGCAAATGACCGGCCGTCTGCAAGGAGTATAAATCCATTCTCCGCCATCCAGTCAGAGCTGAAGAAGCTTCTTGGAGGCGGGGGTGGGGGCACCAGGTTGTCCAGCTGCCTTCCCTGCTCTCCCAGCCTGTGTGTCTTCACACCTTCCGTTTTGTCTTCCGTTGCAGATCTCAACAATGCGGCCCGAAGAACGTTTTCCATTCTTGGTCTCTTCACCTCCCACGCGGCCGGCTCGCTCAGCGTCTTCTTCGCTGCGGAAGTCATCCCCACCGTGATCAGGTGAGGCAGAAAAGGCTCCGGGAGAATAAGGAGGGGTCCCGGGCTAGAGAAATGAAGAATTAAAAGACAGAGACAGTCTCCACTGTAAATTCACATCCTTCCTTATCTTTCAGTCCATCCATTTTGTCTTCAAATGGCTAGTCCTCACAGCTTTTGCTCCTTCCTTCCTTCCTTCCTTCCTTCCTTCCTTCCTTCCATCCACCTCTTTTCCTTTCTTTCCATTCTTTTTTCTCCCTACCTGTTCCTTCTTTCATCCCACCTCCTTCCTTCCTTCCTTCCCTCGCTTCCTTCCATTCATCCATCTCTTTTCCTTTCCATTCTTCCTTTTTTCTCCCTACCTGTTCCTTCTTTCATTCTCCCTCCGTCCTCCCTTCCTCCCTTCCTCCCTTCCTTCCTTCCTATCTTTTCCTCCCTCACTCCTTCCCTCGCTTCCTTTCTTCCTTCTGTTTATCTATTTTCCCTTCTTTCCTTCCTTCCTCCCTTTCTCCCTCCCCCTTCCTTCCCTCCTTCCTATCACTTTTCCTTTCTCCTCCCACCATCGATCCCTCCCTCTCCTTTCTCCTTTCCTTCCTTCCTTCCTTCCTTCCTTCCTTCCTTCCTTCTTTTTCTTCCTTCCTTCCGTCTTTCTTTCTTTCTCATTCCCATCTCCTTCCTTCCCTCCCTCCCATTCCCATCTCCTTCCTTCCTTCCCTCCCATTCCTTTCCTTCCTTCCTTCCCTCCCATTCCCATTTCCTTCCTTCTCATTCCCATTTCCTTCCTTCTTTCCTTCTCCTCATTCCCATTTCCTTCCTTCTTTCTTTCTTTTCCTTCCTTCCTTCCGCCTTCCTCCCTTCCTCGTGCCAAAAAGCAAGATAGGCAGTATATAAATTTAATAAATAAATGAAAAAGAATATGAAGGGAGGGGGAAAGAAAAAGGACAACAGAGCAGAAAACTCGAGACTCCTGCCAATATAACAGGGCAATTTTCTTCCCGCAGAGGAAAAGGTCTTGGCATTATCCTGGCCTTGGCGTCCCTCGGAGGGCTGAGCGCCCCCTTGTTGCGGGTGCGAGAGCAGCACGGCTCCTTCCTCGAACACATCGTCCTGGCCTCCCTCAACATCCTGGCCCTGCTTTGCCTGCTGCTGCTGCCCGAGACCAAACGCAAACCCTTGCCCGAAGGCCTGCAGGACGGAGAACTTTATCGGAGGCCTTCGCTGCTCCGGCGGGCTGGCGAGTCTGCGGGCCGGGACTCCGAGGGGGCGTCGCGGCGAGACGACGTGCCGTTGCTTTCCACCCCGAATCCTGCCAGCTGATGCCACGGCGGGCTCGGTTTTGGCCTCTGTGCGTTTGCCGTTGTGGTTAGGGTGGGCTCGTCCAGCGAACGCAAGGGCCGAAGAGAGGTCGTGAGGGGGAAAAAATCCGATTTTTGGCCTTTTTTCCTGCTTCTGATGTCGCACGGAAGCGGAAGCAGCAACTCGTTGGTTAAACGGACGGACTAAATTTGCAGCCCTTGAGAACCAGGATTCGTAGCTAGTTGCCCCAAAATAGCTAGAGCAGTATTTTCTCGATCTCAGGCACTTCAAGATGTGTGGACTTCAATTCCCAGAATTCCCCAGCCAGCGTTGCTGGCTGGGGAATTCTGGGAGTTGAAGTCCAGACATCCACCCACCACCCTTTATTCCCAAAACAAGCTGAAATTTGAAACTAAAGCTAAGCCAGACTTTCAAGGATGAAGAAGTTTTGTAAGACAGAAAAAAATCTGAAAAATTTCTTCCCGGACGAGAATTTTTAACAGACTTTCTACTTTTGGGCAACGGAAAGATTTGGGGGTTTACGAACGGAAGGATACGGGGTCAAAGTGTCGAAGTGCTTCACTAGGAAGTCGGGCTGATCCTTTGGGTTTTTTTAAATCTCTCTTGGATTTTTTTTTTTTTAAGTTCTTCAAGGGACAGTTTGGGGAGCTGGCAGATAATTCTGGTTTGTTTTTGGTTTGTTTCTTTTTTTCTCGTTTTACCGATGTAGGACAGGGGAAACCTAGGGCCCCGGAATCAGTCTGTGGATTGAGGTCTGAGGCAGAATCCACATTGTTCGACCTATGCATCCATCTCGTTTTTAATAATTGTGTCTGTGACACGTATCTCTTTCGCAAAGGGCTCGCCGCATTCAGGACGTTGGATCGGAGGTGATGAAATCCTAAAGTGGAATCTTGGGGTTTATTTCCAAGGCGTGGTTTCCCTTCCCTCCCCGAAAGAAACCGTCGATTAGATCAGACAAAGATTATCCTTCCGTGCTTTTCTAGGAAAACAGTGAGTTTGGTCTGGGCATCAAAAATGTCCGATCAGCCCATTCTTCACTAGGCCAATTCTTCATTTAACGCTGTGGAGATTCTCAGTCATCCAGGTCATCGTTCTCCCAAAGGTGCTTTTTTTTTCACGAGGCACCTGGACTTTGTTTTTCTTTGAAGATGTTTCGCTTCTCATCCAAGAAGCTTCTTCAGCTCTGGCTGCACGGTGGGAAATGGCAGGGTTGATATTCCTTTGCATTCCTCTGGTCATTTGCATTCTTTGAGAGAGTCGTTGAGACCACTTGGATGCCAGCTCTGTGTCAAAATTGAATAGAAGGGGAGGGATACGACATCCTCTATCTCCAGTCTACCACACAATCCTTTCAGCAGCTCCAAGAAGGCTCCATGCCCACTTGCACCACTCAGGTGACCCTGAGGACACAGATCAACCTCCAAGTGGGCTCAACGACTCTCTAAAAGAAGGCAAATGACCAGAGGACTGCAAAGGAGTATAAATCCTTCCATTCCCCACCATGCAGCCAGAACTTGAAGAAGCTTCCTGGATGAGAAGCGAAACCTCTTCAAAGAAAAACAAGAAAGTCCAGTTGCCTCGTGGGGAAAAAAAAGCACTTTTGGGACACATAAGTGTCTGCAAATCTTTATCCAGAAATCTTTTTCTGTCTAGCATTATTTGCTCGCAGCGAAGAGAAACGAAACGACAGCTGTATACAAAGACGATATCAGCCGTCAGTTCCCCAGCCCAGATCTGGAATATACAGGCAGTCCTCGACTTAACGACAATTGAGACAATTTCCCGACTTTTCTTGCCACGGTTTTTAAATGAATCACCGCAGTTTGTAAGTCAGTGACCTGGTTTCCCCGTCGACTTTGCTTGTCAGAAGATCAGAAAAAGGGGATCGTATGACCTGGGGATAGTGCGACTGTCATAAATAGGAGTCGATAAGCCTCTGAATTTGGATAGCGTGTCCAGGGAGATGGCGCCCTGGTCCTACGTGTGTGAAAAACAATCCTTTGGTAGTGCGGTTGTAACTCCGAACGGTCGCTAAATGAACCGTTGTAAAGTCCAGGATTT
The DNA here is from genome assembly GCF_001527695.2 of Protobothrops mucrosquamatus. Lineage (NCBI taxonomy): Eukaryota > Metazoa > Chordata > Lepidosauria > Squamata > Viperidae > Protobothrops > Protobothrops mucrosquamatus. Next base: position 698,460 of record NW_015387673.1, read on the forward strand.
CCTGTATCCAATTTTTTTAATAGGTTACAAATCATTTTTCAGGGCTTAGAGTTAATAGCAGGTTTTATTACCAATAAAGACAGAGATGATCGCTGAAGGAACGGCACAGCGTCATACCCAGGGAGGGAATCACTCAGGCCGACGCACACGTGTGTGTGCACTAACACTACTCCTTTTGCTTTCCTGGGAGTTAAACATGCAACATCCCCCCCTCAATTTTTTTTGGGACTGCTTTGTAGACTTAAAGGGAAATAAAACACTTGACTGTTACTAAGCTAAATAAAAGAAAGTAAAAAAAACCAATCCACTCGGAAAACCCCTATCTAAGCTTCGGAGTCTTTTGGGGGGCAAGAATTTAATACCGCTTTACAAGGCCTGGGTAAGGCCACACTTGGAATACGGCATCCAGTTTTGGTCACCACGATATTAAAAAAAGATGTTGAGACTCTGGAAAGAGTACAGAGAAGAGCAACAAAGAAGATTAGGGGACTGGAGGCTAAAACATAAGGAACGGTTGCTGGAATTTGGGATGTCTAGTTTAACGAAGAGAAGGACGAGGGGGGACATGATAGCAGGGTTCCAGTATCTCAGGGGCTGCTCCAAAGACGAGGGAGTCAAGCTATTCTCCAAAGCACCTGAATGCAGGACAAGAAGCAACGGATGGAAACTAATCAAGGAGAGAAGCAACCTAGAACTAAGGAGGAATTTCCTGACACAACAATTAATCAGTGGAACTCCTTGCCCCCAGAAGTTGTGGGTGCTCCATCACTGGAGGTTTTTAAGAAGAGATTGGACAGCCACTTGTCTGGAATGGCATAGGGTCTCCTGCTTGAGCAGAGGGCTGGACTAGAAGACCTCCGAGGCTCCTCCCAACTTGGTTCTGTTGTGTTGGGGCTTGCGTGCTTGAAGACTGGAGTGTCCTCTCAGGGATAGGTTATCACTTAGGGGCCCTGAGAAAGCAGTTGGGTCTCCCCAAAAGCAAAGGAATGAGTGCCATTGATGACCCGTGTCTGAAAAGATCCAGGGTCCCAAGTTCGAGGTTCCTTACCTTGCCAGCCTTGACCCTCTTCAGGGCCTTTGGCTGGGCTGTCCTGCCTCTTCGGTGGGCTTGACCCTCCTGGGCAGCGGGGACCCTCCAGAAGTTTCCCAATATTTCTAGGATGGGTAGGCAACCTTGGCTCTTTTATGACTCGTGGACTTCAACTCCCAGAATTCCTGAGCCAGCATGGCTCTGCTTGGAAACTTTCCCTTTCCCCTCAGCATGGCTGGCTCAGGAATTCTGGGAGTTGAAGTCCACAAGTCATAAAAGAGCCATGGTTGCCTACCCCTGTTCTAGGACCTGAAGAACACGGTCAGGCAGAGAGAAGCACGGTGCAATGGGCCCACTGCTCCAATGGGAACAGATAACTGCCACGGAAGCCACCAGGGCAATGTCGGGGTCCTCAGTGGGTCGTATCTGTTAGAATTGGCCATTCGTCTAGGGAGATTCTCCGTCATCCAGGTCCTGGTTGTCCCAAAGGTGCTTTTTTTTCAGGAGGCAACTGGACTTTCTTGTTTTTCTTTGAAGTAGTTTCGCTTCTCATCCAAGAAGCTTCTTCGGCTCTGACTGGATGGGGGGGGGGGGAATGGCAGGATTTATACTCCTTTGCAGTCATCTGGTCATTTGTATTTTTTCGGAGGATTGTGGAGGCCACTTGGAGGTTTAT
>NW_015387674.1:0-7712 GCF_001527695.2 Protobothrops mucrosquamatus
TCATGTATGTTCATGAATATTTTGTAGATTGCCAGTTTGCTTCCAGATCCAATTCAACGTATTGGTTATGACTTTTAAAGCCCTTCTGGCATACGTCCAGGTTATGTGAGGAACTGGCTCATCCGGTTGGGATTAGCCCAGCGCATCCGCACTGGCAGAAGAGGCATGCTGCAGATCCCATCAGTAAAGAAATTTTGTTTGGTGTGGTCCTGGAGAAGAGCCTTTTCTGCCATGATTCCTACTGTATGTAACATCCTGCCCCTTCCAAGGTGAAATCTACATCCCTTCTGGAGGTGGTTAATTGATTAGATAGACCCTACCTCCTCCCCATGCGTACCTTGCTCCTTTCTTCCCATCTTGGTTAACTGAATTTTAACTGAATTATATGTATGCTTTGTATTTATTGTTTTAAGGTTTTATATCATATGCAGATTATCAGCTGCATAAAGTTGCCTTGGCGAGATGGGTGGCATAGAAGTTTAATAACAATAAATATTTTTCCTATTGTTTTCCTACTGCAATAAGATGAACATACTTTCTAACATTTCTCTATTACAGCTTTAGTGTATTTCCTATCATTATTTTGTACAGTTTGGGGGATTATCTAAGACAAAGATGTCATTTGTAAAAAGCAAATTCCAGCCTGCAAGTATGTATTAACTTATATATAAATTCTTGAAATATAGATTAATATATTTTCATAAAAGACAGTGGAGAGAATAGAAATTCATTTAATTCTAATGCAGACAGGAAACAGGAAAATGCCATGCATTTTGAATTTTTCCACGACTATGTCACTAATTAATAAAATTTCTGGAGTAGAAAATGTATTATTAACTGTTGTATGTACCAATTTCACAGTTCTTTCCAGAGTAACCATCTTGACAAGCACAGCTATATTCATCTGGTTCTGTATTCATGCAGGTTCCACCATTTACACATGGATGATGATTTCCACAGTAGTTTAAATCTAGATAGAAAGAAGGATTAAAGTCATAAGTACAGAATTTCATATGAAAGCCTTTTCCAATAAAATTTTAAAATACTTTTCTAGCTCTAACATATATATATATATATATATATCCATATCTAAATTCTCCTTTAATGCATCTGATTTCATGTAAATTATTGCATATACTGTCATTTTTGTGACATTTATAATGGCACATAGAGAAACATCCATCAAGCCACCAAACAACATCTTACAGAAAAGTTACCTGATACAAACCAGATTCTGCTGAATGCTCTTAAGTAAACATCTTTACATAAACAAGCGTTACTAAATTTTTGTTAACCTTGAAGCTTTAATAGTATTTATTACAAGTAGAAGTTCAATACCTTTGTTGCAGAGCAGGCCTCCCCAGTTGGTTTCACATTTGCATTCCCATGGGTTGTTGCAACTCCCATGAGCACAGCCTGGGTAGGGGACACACTCATCGCAGAATTGCCCCTGCCAACCATAATTACACCTAGACATAAGTGCATATTAAATGTTAGCAATATGTTCATTTTCAGTTGACAACTACAATGTTCATACAATTTTAAGTTGCAAACTTGCATTCAGTTATGTTGTGTAAGCAGTCTTTAACATCAACAAGCATCTAGCCACCATGGATTGCCGTAATCTTAAACACACGTATCTCTTACTATATCTGACATATGTCAGTGAGAAGTTACAAAACTATATACCTGTAGGGGTTTTCTTTAGTATCAATGGCCCTTCTTATGTAAATTAAAAATATTTTGGGTTGCTAGCAGCCTGCCTGATTTATAATTTCAGCATTCATCAGGAGCTAAGTATTGCTTACCAATGTTTAGGTTTACAGTACAAATTATTTTTTAAAAACATCTGTATTTTATCATCTTGAGTATTCTGAAATACTTGTGAATGTATCATTGTTTTATTCTGTAGCCAAGAGATTGTCGCAAAACATTTTCAATGCTGAAGGCAATTCATTTCCCTCTCTACTTCCAATCTTTGAAATCCCTCCCACATCAGACAAGAGGTTCATGATGTCCACTGTCAATTATATTACTTATTATTAAATTTACTGGCTGCCTATCTTACCACAGGTTAACTCTGGGTGGCTTACAATGTTAAAAAGGATAAAACTTACAAAACATAATAGCAATAAAACATATAAAATTATAAATTATTAACTAACTTGTATCAATTTTCTAATATTGGTTCCAAAGCTATATACACATTGAAAGTAATATATAGCTGATAATAAGAATACATTATTTTATACTAGACTGTAAAATGGAGGTATTTAGATTCACCTGGAAACAGTATTTTTAATTAACCACTAGAAGCAAACTTACTGTTTTTACAGACATAGAAAGGAGCTACCTGTCTATATAAGCTTGATCTATGCTTGAATGAGCTACTTGTCCATATAAGTTTGATTATAGCACACTTCCTAAATTTCTGCAGGAACCAAGTAAATATATAAAGAACTTTTTTGGGGGATTCCACCACATGTAGATTGTAAAGGTAATTCATATTGCACTATGCAGCTGTCTCAAGGAACAGAAGATTCATTTCTTGTTCATTCTCAATTCATTTTTCATTCAAGGACCCAACATTCATTGGATAATAAGTTGGATAAAGAGCAGTTGCCAACAGCTTTTAGTTTTTTAATCACATTATAATATCAAATAGCAAAGCTATTGAGTTCAAAATAAATTATGCAAGGAAAAACAGCTTATATTAGTGATTCCCATTAACTAGGCTATAACTTGGGATGCAGACAAAAAAAGTCAAAATATCAAGATTACTTGGGAATATTTGGTTTTCAGCTCTAAGTGTATTATATGTGTAAATGAAACACTGCACTTGAATACAGGATGGCAGCGAGAGCAAAGCTGCTCATGAGTTGTTTTCTGTGCTACTCGAAATAGTTTTATTTCATTTTATCTGAAGGCTGCCCTAAATGCTCTATTTGAGCAGACAGATGGTATATAAAACTATTTTAATTTATACATTTGACAACAATGTCTATATTGGAAAATATAAAAATATGTGCTAAATTTATTGTTAGTTGCTTGCAATACAATTTTATAAAAGGTTATCATTTGAAAAATAGAAACAATCTCTCAAATTCAATTAAGTATCTTTAGCAATTAAGTATCTTCTCCACAAAATTATTATATGCCCATAAAGATGCATATAAACAATGATCTGGCAGTTAAAAAGTTAGGAGACCCAGTTTCCTTAGCTACGGAGACTCACTCACTAACTTCGTGCCAAACCATTTTTCTCAATCCAACCCACCTCACAAGATTGTTGTTTAGGAGAAAAATAAGTAAATTGTATATACTGCATCTGAACAAAGACAGAATGTAAATCTAATACATATCGACATAAACTTCATACTGACAAAGAGGTGATAATGAGTCTTGTCCCAAGAATCCACTATTTGATCAAGATATACTGGACAATTATAGTCTCCAACCCTCCGTTTGAGGGAAGATTATGGAAAAAGTGACTGAACTGCAATTGTAGAGAATCCTAGAGGAAGTAATTTTCAGTACCACAGAACACTATATCCTTCTGAACCATCTCCAAAGGTTACAGTGAATTGCAATTTCTCCCCCTTCCTGAAGTCACAATTCTGGGGTTGTGGTGGTTAAGGAGATTGAATCATAGGCTTCTTAATGGAGAGTGCTACAGGGCTTGATGCTCTCCCACTTTTATTCAGCATCTAAACGACATTACTGAGTGAGATCCTCCAGTAGCATAGGGTAATGTTACATTGGTATACAGATGATATTCATTGTTGTATTTTGACCCCTCATTGAGTAGTTGATGCTTTTGAAATGCTGCTCAGGTGCCTGGAGGTTGTCTGAGTCTGGATAGGATCAGGTAGAGACTCAATCCAAGGAAGATTTTTGAGTGAGATTCCACTGTTAATTCCAGAGTTCTATTGCTTCAGGCCGAACTGGTTTGCAGTTTAAGGAGAGCAGGTACAGCTGTGGTCAAGAGGGCATTTGCAAGCTCCATCTTGTATGCAATCAACAGTAAATTATCTTGGAACAACAGCCATTGCTCATTCTAAGCCTGTTACCTGTTGATCTGGCTGTTGTAATGACATGGGCTATACTTCCAAAGAGTGTGGAAGTTATAGGTGAACTAAAATGAAGCCACTCAGTTAGTGATGGGTGCATCTCAAAATATCCACATATGACTTCTATTCTGAGAGCTGTTACTAGTTAGCTTCCAGATGCAATTCATAGAACGGCTGTGAACTCCTTATGGTATATTTCGTTATAAGATATCTATGGAGTTTGAATAGCTAAGGGAGTATCTTTGCCTTGCCTGTTAAGATCTACAGTAGCTGGGTAGGCTTGTTATATTTCCCTTAGAAATTGTTATTTTAAGGGCAATATAAGCACTCCTTTTAAGTTGCCATCTCACTCCTTTGGAATAGCACCTTCTGCCCAATTGTGTAATCTGCCCCTTCCCTCTGGTTTCTATGAAACCTGATTGTTCTATCAAGCCACAGAAGCTGGTTTGCTATAATTGTCTTTCAATGATGAGATTGAATTCTTCAAAGTTGTTAATGTTTTTATTCCTGATTCCATAGGAATGTTTCTAGTTATTTTTAACATTGTATGATTTGAGTCTGAATTACATATTGGGGAGTTCTATGCCACTCAGAGTAAGTAAATAAGCAAGCTTACTTGCACTCCCCAGGTACACTGCATCCTCCACGGATTAAATTACATCCTTGCTTACATACAGCTATGAAAAAAAAGAATTAAACATCAGTTAGAATTAACTCTTTAGAAAAAGTGATTACTGTAATTAAATGATACTACCATTTTATGCACTGATTTTTTTCTTGAAGGATAGTTTTAAGAAAAAGTGGAACAGTTTTAGCTAAAAGTATCAATTACTATTATCATATCCATCACCTCCTGAATACAAAAAACCAAATAGATTTTTTTGTGATTTTTCGGGTCTAAAAATATCTATTTCAGGAAACACAGAAAGATACAAAGGAAGAGGAAACATAAAGCATTATAAAAATATCCTGTCCAAAAGCTATTCTTACAAGATATAAATATAATATAATATCTCAGATGCTGTGCCAACATTCTAATTTTGGAATGGATGCAGATTAAGTTCTATAAAATGAGGAACAGAACAAAATAGAATAACAGAGTTGGAAGGGACCTTGGAGGTTTTTTAGCCCAACCTCCCGTCAAGTATTTCAGACAAATAGCTGTCCAATGTCTTCGTAGTGTTTTAACTGTGAACTATAGACAAATGAAACAATTGCACTATGGTCAGCTTTCAAAACACAAGCCCAGCATCTTCAAAAGAAGTTTCTAGAACAGTCTAGTCTCTTAATATACTCGATCAACCTACACAAATAAGGTGTTAAATATAGTAATACTAGAGTTTATCTGGTTAAGAAAGCAAATCACAGCTGAACCCCACTGAAATATAAGATGTGTGAAAAATAGCAGTCATTATAGCTTGCCTACTATAGTAAGCAGTGCATATTCTTGAACGTTTCAGAAGAAATGTAGAATAAAAAACATTTTAAAAATAATGAGCTTCACTGAAGTAGGCAGTCGGTTCAAGAGCTTCTATGGTTAAAACATTGTGTGATTATGTGCTTTTTAAAGTCTTGCTGATTCAATACAGTATCTCTAATAAACAAAATCATATTAGTTATTTTACAAGAGGCATAATTCAATTATGGACATTATTTTGCTTGCAGAAGTTATAAAATTGAGCCCCTGTCTTTTTCCTATTTAGAAAGGGCTCCAAAACTTAGAGACAGTATTAATTAGAATAGACAACATGTGGCTTAAAGGTCCTGACTGCCTAATTGAGATATGGCATCAACATAATGTACTGGGTTAATAATAGTGCAGATATTCTATGCTGGAGAAGAACAACTATTTATTTATTTTGATCTTCAAATACTGCAGTAGATGGCTTGATGATATGAACTTTGTTATCACTTATGAATGCCAGAAGCTTAATACATCTACTCTGGGGGGTTAACATACATGTGTGTATAAATAAAGCGAAGAAAATAGTGCCACCTAAAAATGGATAGTTTGCTACTACATTTCAGTCATGAGTGTATCTAATAGCTACAAAAATAGGCCAGGGAAGTAGTCAAAATCTTTAGTTTGGCCACTTCTCCTCTTTTGCCATAAAAATATGTCACAATTTCAGTATACCTGTTGCATTATAAAACATGAGAAATACAATACCTTGTTTACATTCATCACCTATCCATCCTTCCATACAAGCCTTATTTCCATTTTGGTCACATGTATAATGGCCCACAAAGTCATCACGGGGCCCACAAAATTTATTGCACTGTGGTCCATAATAGTTTTCATCACATTTCACTCTTATTTGTGCTTCAAAATGAGCAACATGGCCATTCAACTGTAGTGTTGTCCATCTATCCTCTGGGTTGATCATACCCGCATATGATACTCTGTCAATTAATGATTTCTCATCTAAAAATTGAAAGAAGAATTTAAATAAACATATTTTAATACAGAGCATGTTAGCAAAGAAGAGCACTCTAGTTGCAAAAGGACAAAATGTGACCAGAAGTCCAGAAAATGTTAATTTTTGTACTAAGATTCAGCACACCCATTAAGCCTTTCTAGGTTTCCACTTGTTTTAGAAAGCAAATTATTTTAAGAATGAAGGAAGTCATGTTGTTAAGGGTGCCGGGAAGCTGCTACTGGTTAGAAATGGATTCCTATTTTCAGAAAAGGAAAAGATCACACGTGAAAAACAAATAAACTGAAAGAAGTAACCAGTGGCAAATGAACTACAAGATTCCTGCATGCCCCCAATACAGAAGGGTAAAATTGTGGTTCAACCTTCTCTTGTTGCACTTTTGCCTTCCATCCCATATTTTTCTATAAATTGAGAAGGCAGAAGAATTTATGTTGTGATTTAAGACAAAAGACTATAGAGTTCAGTACTTGCATTGAATTCCCATTGCTTTCTATACAAAAATTAGCATGGGAAGGGGGAGAATCTTGAGAAAAAAAGATCTCTACTACATTATGAAATATTTCCTCACATTTTTCAATGCTTCTTCAATTTTCCTCAAAGCTTCCAGAGATTTAGTGGAAACAGTAATAAAACAAGTTCATTTATTTGGAGCATTGTGGTATTCTTTTGAGTTTGAGATCCCTGATCTAAGCTATAATATTTTGATTTCCTGGGAAGAAATATATTTAGATTTTTTTTTACTCAAACCCCAAAGACAAGTTCCAGAAGCCGGATGCAGGCTGTTAACATCTTATAAAAGCTCTTTCCCAGTGACTACTTTTAAAGCCCTGATGATGTTGGGTGGGCCCAACGAAAGCTCAGCTCATTAAATTTTTTTACTATTTATTACTTTCCTCTTGGTGATCGATATTTATTGGTTTTATCATATATATATATGTATGTATGTATGTATGTATGTATGTATGTGTGTGTGTGTATGTATATATCATATATACCGTATTTTCCGGCGTATAAGACGACCCCCAACTTTTCCAGTTAAAATATAGAGTTTGGGCTATATCAGGGGTAGGCAACCCAAAACACTCAAAGAGCCACTTGGACACGTTTCCCACCAAAAACAAAACACTGGGAGCCGCAAAACCCTTTTGATATCTAAAATGAAGATAAGACTGCATATATCCTTTTTTACCTTTATGATATGTGT
>NW_015387674.1:7784-16190 GCF_001527695.2 Protobothrops mucrosquamatus
TCTCTTTCCTCTTTCTCTTCTTTCCTCTTTCTCTTTCGTCTTTCTCTTTCCCTCTTTCCTCTTTCTCTTCTCTTTCTTTCCTCTTTCCTCTCTCTTTCCTCTTTCTCTCTCTTCTCTTTCTCTTTCCTCTTTCTCTTCTCTTTCTTTCCTCTTTCTCTCTCTCCCTCTCCCTCCAGGTTAGGAGAGAGAGAAAGAAAATGAAAGGCAGATGGCGCCGAACGGACGGGGGAGCAGGACGGGAGGCAGTGGCTCCAGGGGCGGCGGCAGCACGGCAGCGGCCACTGCACCATCGTCGGTAGTCCACGCCGCCCCCAGCCTGGCCGCCGGATCCTCAGCCGAATGGGCGGGGAGGGGGAGCAGAACGGGAGGCAACAGCTCCTGGCCACCGCCCCCATCGCGTCCTCAGCTGAACGGGCGGGGAGGGGGAGCAGGACGGGAGGCAACAGCTCCCGGCCACCGCCCCATCGCGTCCAGGGAGGGGGAGCAGGATGGGAGGCAGCGGCTCCCGGCCGCCGCCCCCATCGCGTCCTCAGCTTATATAAAGGAATAAAATAGAATACCTGTATTTTCCGGTGTATAAGACGACTGGGCGTATAAGACGACCTCCGACTTTTGAGATGATTTTCAGTGTTTAGAAAGTCTTCTTATACGCCGGAAAATACGGTATATATATATATGTATGATAAAACCAATAACTAACGATCACCAAGAGGAAAGTAATAAATAGTAAAAAATGTTAATGAGCCGAGCTTTTGTTGGGCTCACCCAACATCGTCAGGGCTTTAAAAGTAGTCACTGGGAAAGTGCTTTTATACGATGTCAACAGCCTGTATCCGGCTTCTGGAACGCGTCACCGGACCCAGCTGTTCGTGTTGTATCCTAGATGCATTACTTACATCAACGCATGATGTTTTTCCATACCTTCTCCGTGTTTTACCGTAAGTGTTCTCCTCGTTAACTTCAGGGGTGGAGTGAATTCTGTGTGTGGCACTATGCTCTGGGGGGATGCAGTTCTTCCTTGATCTCACTGCTAAATTCCTCCGTCCCTTACAAGCGTGATCCAAGTGTGCCGTCTCCTCCTTGCCCCTATCTCCAGATGCCACCCCCATCTGATAAGGGGGGTAGCAACTCCCAAGATCTCTGCTCATGCCTTCGTCTCCCTTCACAGATGCCGTAACGATCCCTTCTTTCCCCCGATCCGGGAGCCATTCTCGTTCGTAGACCGGGAATCCCTTTCCCTCTTCTGACGGGATCGAGTCATCATAGTGTGTTTACTCAATTTACTATCCGGAGCGATTTTTAAGGGGGTCTGTGGAAGTTGTTGTCGGCCCCTCACGGGGCCAGGGGATATAGCTGATGGGGGGGTATCAAAGTCCATGTCAATCCGGTCGTGCGATAAAGCGGCAGCCACGTTCCTCTCTCGATCTGGGTACAGTCCATGCATCAGCCCTCTCCGGTGATTAGGGGGCCGGTTTGTGTGCCAAGTTCTTAACGTTTGTTGTGCCGGGCACATATCCACATGCCGGTTGATGGAGTCCTTTCCAGAGAACCACGCCTCTTTCAATAGTCGGCCCCCTTTGGTGGTATCACTCGCTAGGACCTGGACTCGGTCAAAATTAAAACGGTGGCCATTCTCAGCCATATGCGACCAGATCTGTGAGTGTTGCTCACCCCTCTTAACTGCCAACTCGTGTTCGTGCAGGCGAGTCTTCAATCTCTTAGATGTTTCGCCCACGTAATTACATGGGCAGTCCATGCACCTGATGTTATACACCACCGCTGATCTTTCTGCGGTGGGGAGTTGGTCTTTGGGGCGCATGATCCTTGATCGCAAAGTCTGGTCTGTTCTATGAGCCACCTTGATGTTATAGGGAGCCAACAATCTAGCTGTGGCCTCGGAGACATTATTGATATACGGTAAGGTGATGCGTGTGGTCTGCCCTTGAGGTTCCTCCTCATGGCCACGTTGGGGTCCAGATGTCCTACTGTAGCGTCTCACAAAACCCAACGGGTATCCATTCAACCGAAAGACCCGGTACAAATGCTTCCTCTCTTCTATTCTAGATTTCACCGTGCTGCAGTGTGAATGTATATGCCCAAACAGCGTTTTGATGCAGCCAACCTTATGGGCTACTGGGTGGTTACTGTTATAGTGGAGGATTCGGTCCGTATGGGTGGGCTTACGATATACCTTCGTGCTTACAGAACCATCTGGTAAGCGCTGGAGTAATACATCCAGGAAGGCTATCGAGCCCCGGTTCTCCTCCTCCACTGTAAACTTAATGTCTGGATAGATTGAGTTCAGTATTCCCATGAAGTTGGTTTTATTACTTCGTTTAATGACGACAAATGTGTCGTCCACGTACCGTGCCCAAAACTTGGGACGGTACTGGGACATAGCCTCATGTTCCAACCGTTGGAGAACCGCCTCCGCTATCACGCTGGATATAGGGGAGCCCATGGGGGTGCCTTTTATCTGTTCATATACGACACCCTGTAAGGTGAAGTACGTGGTCAGACAAAATTCCACGAGTTTTAACAAGTCCTCTACACGCAGGGAGTCCCGGCACTGCGTGCCCTCTCATGCCTTCAGCCGTTCTTTAAGGACCGCCATTGCAAGATCCTGAGGGATGGAGGTGAAGAGCGAGGTGACGTCAAACGATACCATCACCTCGTCTTCCTCCACCCTCAGGTTCTGGATTCTACCTAAGAACTCCTCTGCCGATTTAATAGTGGTGGGGCTGTCTTCCACCAGGTAGGAAATGCATTCACTCAGCCACTTCGCCAATCCCAAAATAGGCGTACCCCTAAAGGAGACGATAGGGCGAAGCGGAGTGCCCTCCTTATGGATTTTAGAGAGTCCATAAAACCTAGGGAGGGCTGAATCCTTAGACCAAATTCTCCTTAGGGTGTTCTCATCTACTCTTTTGGCATGCTTAAAGCTGTTCAATGACTTGTTGATCTTATTTACCATAGATGCCATGGGATCCCTATCAATTACTCTATAAGCCATTGTATCCTCAAGGAGTTCTAATGCCTTGGTCACATACCGCACCCTATCCATTACCACTGTGGCCCTGCCTTTGTCTGCTGGTAATATGACTATAAACTCATCATTTCTGAGTTGCTCTAGGGCCACCAACTCCTCCCTGGATAGGGTCTGGTAATGCCTATGCTGCATAAGCAGTCCTGTGACTTGCTGTTTTATAGAGTTTCTGGAGTCTTCCCCTACACACACATACACATACATACATATATATCATATATATACACACATACACATACATACATACATACATATGTATATAAGGCACTTATAACCTTTCATATACTGTTCATAGTATTTTTGGTTAATCATTTCTTTTTAGTGTCTCAGATGTTTGAAAACAGAAATATGCTGACTTGTCTTTAGGGTTTGAGTAAAAAAAATCTAAATATTTCCTACAAGTTGTCTTATTTCCTCATAACTGTCAGCTCCAAGTGTTCAAATTCTTTAAAAATATACTCACCAGCTTTTGTTTCATTATCCCAGTCCCAGGCTTCTATTATTAATGTGAATGACCTCTGAAACAAAGCATACAAATCAGTTACTGGAGAGGCTAAATCAATATCAGAATCCTCTGAAAGTGACATGCAACATGAATCAGATTTAATACTAGCATCATGTATTCCAAAACAATAGCTTCCAGAAAGATTTAATTCATTTATGCAGTGATCTGATCTGTTGCAAAGCAAATTTACAAGACTTAGTCAAGAAATATCTGGTGGCAGATAATACTTGCTATTCAAAAATCCAGTCACTACTAGCAAAATAACTATTTAAGAAAAATTCCCTAAGATTGTATCTGTATAATTGGTTTTTTTAAAATAATTAACTATAAAAGTAACTTTGAATTTTAAAGTAATTGTAAAATAATTCTAGGTTAAACAAAATATTGGACTGTAGAAAAGAGGCTTTATAAGAGTAAATAAGTTATCAATGTTCTGCAAATGTAATCTATACCAAACCAGATATTTTAGGATTGTTTAACCTTCAACAATATTTTGGAAGAAGAAACATGCTAGAATATCTCTCTTATTCATGAAAGAAACTCCTATTTTGGGGATTCTGAAAAGGAAAAAGAATCTGAAAAAGATGCCATTGCTTTTAAGAATCCTTTCATTAATGTTAATGCAATTCTTAAAATGATGGCACATTATTTTTCACACTTATATGATAGCCTCTCATTCTATGATTGGGGCCTTGACTAGGCAAAGGGGCTTGTGTGGGTAAATAAAATTGTGGGCTATGTCATTGGACATTTATATATCCTAAGGCAAATAGGCTATAATGGATACCCTGGACTAATACCGATCACATCTGCCAACTTGCATTGGACCAGAGTGGCAGATTATGGTCTATTCCTTCCACATGCCAATACACCTGTATTGGTTGGAAACATGTCTAATTAAAAGATCCTAGTTTATATGGAATAACCTGAGCAGACTTGGGATAAAACTAGATTTTGATTGACTTTATGGTAAAGATAAAATGTGTGAAAACTGAATATTACATGTCAATTGGATATAAATAAGGGTTCCATCTAGCCTATTCATCCACTATGTTAACAAAACTTTATGTAGTTCCAATTGACCAAGCTGGGCACTCAAGGTCAGTATCTATGGAATCATCTGATGACTACAGAAGATGGAACATTCTGACTTGAAATCTAACAGATTAAATTGAAATCACAAATGAATAATGTGAATTTGGGAAACTAATACAGAGAAATGTAGGTCAGAAAGTATGAACTGAAAACCATTTGCTGTAGAATGTTTTGAATGCATTATGGAAATAGAAATAATTTATTGTTTGTTGACATGTTGCATGTTATACTCTAGAATGCTCTTTGTAGAAGCTCCCATTATTCCTGCACATGACTTTCTTAAAGAATATTTAATCATTACATCCACGCTACATTCCCTTGGGGAAATTAATCAAAATTCACTCTTCTGAAACTTTGTATCCAGGTCCTATCTCATTTCCCCCTTCTCTGGATGTCACACTTTCAACAATAATGAAGACTCATGGTTGGCAGAACAACTGTACTGAAAGAGTGCTGATTAAAGGTTCCAAATAGGCTTATAGGGATTTGTGTGCTGCTACTGGGTACTACCTATGCCTAGGTTCCATGCCATTGAATATTTTTATCAATGATTTAGATCAGGGATGTCAAACTCACGGCGTCACGTGACATCGTGCGACATATTGCAACTTTTTCCCCATTGCCGGCAATAGGGTGGGCGCAGTTTCGGTGTGACGCATCCGCCGGCAGTTTGACATGCCTGATTTAGATGAGTGTGTTGAAGGATACTTATAAAGGTTGCAGATATTATGAAATTGGGAGGGACAGCTAACACTTTAGATGAAAAATTACTACTAGCTTGGTAGTAGCACATTTGCAGACGACACCAAGCTGTGAGAATAGCCCACACTCCAGAAGATAGGCTCAAGATCCAGAAGGATCTTGACAGACTTGAACACTGGACCTTATCCAACAAAATGAAATTCAGTGGTGAGAAAAGTAAGGTTCTACACTTAGGCAAGAAAAACCAAATGCACAGTAGAGAATAGCTGATACTAGTAACTGTGAAAAGGATCTTGGAGTCCTAGTGGACAATTACTTAAATGTGAGGCAGCAGTGTATGCTGCAGCAACCAAAAATCTAACACAGTCCTAGGCAGTATTAACAGAAGGATAGAATCAAGATCATAGGAAGTGTTAGCACGACTTTTAAAATGCCCTGGCCTGGTAAGATCACACTTGGAATATTGCATCCAGTTTCTGTTGCCACAATATAAATAAAAAGATGTTGTGATTCTAGAAGAGCGCAGAATAGAGCAACAAAGATTAGGGGACTGGAGGCTAAAATATATGAAGAACGGTTGCAGGAATTGGGTATGTCTAATTTAATGAAAAGAAGGACTAGGGGTGACATGATAGCAGTGTTCCAATATCTAAGGTGCTGCCACGAACAAGAGGCGATCAACCTATTTTCCAAAGCACATGAAGGCAGAATAAGAAGCAATAGGAAGCTAATCAAGGAGAGGGCCAATCTAGAAATAAGGAGAAATCTCTTAACAGTTAGAACAATTAATCAGTGGAACAGCTTGCCTTCAGACGTTATGGGTGCTCTATCACTGGAAGTTTTTAAGAAGAGATTAGACAACCACTTGTCTCAAATGCTATAGGGTCTCCTGCTTGAGAAGAGGGTTGGATTAGAAGACCTTCAAGGTTCCTTCCAACTCTGTTATTCTGAAAGAGACATCGTATCTTATTGACTATGAATTAAATATGAGCCATCAGTTGGATCCGGGTTCCAAAAAAAGCCATTTTGAGATGCATTAGCAGAGCCAGAGTCCAGATCATGAGAGATGTTTGTTCCATTTTGTGCCCCGATTAAGCTCTATTTGTACCTATGTGTTCAGTTAAAAAAAAAACAGTGACAAAACAGCTGTAAGTTATGAAAAAGGCTACTAAGACAGTGAAGAATATGGAAACTAAACTCAAAGAGAAACAATTAAAGGACCTGGGTAAGTTTAGTCCACAGGAAAATTGACTAAGGGAGATGTCTGAAGAACTTTTACAAAGAATAGGGACGGGACCAGTTCTCTATTGGCCAGAAGACAGCATCACAACTAATGCTTTAAAACTGTGAGGATGAAGGTTTAGGCTAGACATCAGAAGAAAATTCCAGACTGTATGTGTTCTTAGTCCATATAACAGGCTTACATGGTATGGTGAATTCTTCACTAGAAGTCTTCAAACAGCATCCTGATGTTCATCTGCCAGAGTTTTTCTAAAAGATGTGGCACTGATCAGAGGTTGGATTAGATGACATATAAACTCACTTCCAACTTTATGGGTTTATCTATGTTGACTCTGCTCATCAATTGACTAATAGAAAGACTTATCACTATTACATGATCAAGGTTTAATGTGTTTAAAACTGAGTCTTTCACATGTATTATAACCTTTTTTTCATTGCTGTGCATTAAAGCAAATGAATAATGTATATGGAGATAACATTCTTCCCAAGTAAATATAGCAAGAGCAAATGCTAATTTTAATCCACAATAAGATCAAGGGACCCAACTATAGTTGAAAGCAGTGGGAAGGAGAAACTTAAGGAATGTGAAAGATAAAGAAAGGAGAGGATCAGGAATGACGGAGGTGCTGACTGAATGTGCACTGAATATAAAATGAATGGCCAATACAACTGTGAGATTATTTGGTCATACAGAGAAAATGAATGAGAAATGAACTATGTAACGAGTATATACAGGAAGAACAAGAGCACTGGAAAGATTTAAAAAGTTGTACAGAACTTGGATGGAAATAATGAAATCTTGGAAAAAAGAATAGTGAGAATGTTAAAGTATAGAAGAGTAGTTCTCAGATTCTGCAGTACACTGTCTAGGTATGGCCTCAAAAGGTATACCAGCTGAGGCTGATCAAAATATATATTAACCTTCCACGTTAGATGGGCAAATTGAGATTGAATAGCTCTGATATATTAGAAGTAGTATTCTCCCAATGCTTTGAATGCTATTACCATTGGGATGACACACAATTATAGAGTTTGAAATATAATTAACAAGAATCTGGAAACTGCAGGTTTGAACTGAATCACTAAATAACAATTTTAGACTCAATTCAGTGAAAAAGAAAGCATGTTCAAAAATTCCAGAAGTCACTGAGAGATAAAGTAATTACTCTGCCATTCTCTTAAAAATTAAGAAAATCAAGAATGATTCCTGAATTGTATTTGTATTAGATCAAGACAGTTGCATTCAAGTGTCCTTGTTATCGAGACCATAATGCAATGCCTGGAATTGATAGGACTTTAAGTCTAATACATACATATATATAACCCAAAGTATAGATCCAAAGTACTGTATGTATAAGA
Source organism: Protobothrops mucrosquamatus (assembly GCF_001527695.2). Taxonomy (NCBI): domain Eukaryota; kingdom Metazoa; phylum Chordata; class Lepidosauria; order Squamata; family Viperidae; genus Protobothrops; species Protobothrops mucrosquamatus. The sequence continues at coordinate 15,734 of NW_015387674.1, forward strand.
CACCTTTGTCATAATAAAAAAAGGACCAACTATAAAACAGACACAAAACTATCAACATCTTCAAAGGAATAAAAATCACTAGGGAAGAAGAAAACAGCAACATCCTAATCCTTTCTGGATATCGTCAACAGCAGAGGCAGTGATGGCAATTAGAAACATAAGTTTACCATAAAACCATCCACACCAACCAAATGATCCACTACCAAGATAATATCCCAACCTCCCACAAGAGAAGCTGTGTAAGAATACAATTTAGAGAGCACAAACATACTGCAGCAACTCTAAACAGCAGAAAAAGGAAAGAACTATACAACATCTTTCACCAAAATGGATATCCATACAACTGTCAAAAAGTGCCTGACCACTCAACCCAATGTAGTACAACCAACACAAGCTGTGAAAAGGATAACACTGCCATACATCAAAAATATCCCAGAAACAACCAACAGACTATTAT
>NW_015387674.1:16290-22860 GCF_001527695.2 Protobothrops mucrosquamatus
GCTTTTTCAGCAAGCGGGCCTGGCCTAGGGAGGATTTTAAATCGGGTTTTTTAAGAATAATTTTAACTGCACAACTTTAAATATTGGTTTAATTTGGTTTTATCTGGTGGGGGTTGTAAATATGTCTATGTTTTTAAATATGTTGTGAGCCGCCCTGAGTCCCGTTGGGAGAAGGGCGGGATATAAATCAAAATAAATATAAATATAAATATAAAATATATAACCACATGGCATCACTGTAGCACACAAACCAACTAAAACTCTCCAAAACATCCCACGTAAACCAAAAGACCCAGCAGCCCAAGAAGAAAAAAACAGGAGTCATTTACAAAATAAGAGTGTAAGGATTGCAACAGTCACTATATAGGACAAACAAGCAGAAAATTAGCAGAGTGCATCCATGAACACCAATTAGCAATTGGAAGAAATGATGAAAAAAAAAAACCAATTTCACAATACATGGACAGACTTAACCATCGTTTCAACTGGAAACTGTGAGCATACTAACATTAGACTAACAATCAAGAAGCAAACAATATCCCAATGAAGGGACTCCCAAACAGGGTGGATTTGATTTAAATCCAATTTAAATAATGATTTAAATCACTAGTAAAAAGGCTTGATTTAAATTAACTCAATTTAAATCATAATTTTTAAAGAGCAACTGTCATTTCTGTCCTGCAGTGGATTCCCGTCTGACGAGCTGTTGACTCAGCGACAGTCCCATTCACTTTAATGGGATGGCTGGTGATGTGGCAGTGACACAACAAAGTGAGGGACGTGGTGGGCAGCAGGTGAGTGGATGCCCGCTAACAGGCACTGCCATGATGGATCTGAAATGACAGGTGCTCTTTAAAAGTAAGGACTCATTGTTGCTAGTAGTTAGAATCTTTAACATTATTATTTGCAAACAAAATGAAGGTTTCCTATTTAGAATAATAAGTTGTCAGGTTTATTATCGCGATATCAGAACTGATTTTAGGTTAATAGGTTAATCACACATAGTTGGAGAACTACTCAAATTCTTTTATTTAATTAAAACACTTAAGAGCCTGGTACAGATGCATTTCTCTTCAAACAATCGTACAGTTTGTAATGTACATAGATTTGCAAAACAATGGGATAAAGGAATATTCCTGAACTTTGTTTTATGATTTATCTCATGGTTACTGTGAAATTGTGTGAATGCATCAATGCAGTGCACGTTATCTCAGCTTGCAGAGCTTGGATTTGTTGAATGAGTTTACCAAAAGTGGAAATATTGCAGAATATACAGTCTCATGCTACATAACTAAGCTCCATTTCATGCTGAATAAACTAAATTATTAATGTATATTAAATAGAAAACCATATTTAGATGGATTTTAGACCAAAAGCATTTTATAAAAATAAATTTGATAAAAATAAAAAAAATCTGATTTAAATAAAAAAATCTGATTTTTTATTTTTTTTAAAAAAAGCATCAATTATTATCCACCCTGCTCCCAAACAATCTAACAGAAACCAACAGCCTTATCAAGGAACCACCAAGACCATTAGTATACAGTATAAAAATGAGAGCAAACCCCAATCCTTATTAGGCACTGTTACCCAGTTTGGTAATGAAACCTGCAAGTTTCAAGTTCAGAGAGAACCAAGGACCCACAAGTTCAACCCTGAGCTATAAATATTCTCTTCTAATGTATTCCTTTGCTTACAATGTTTAATCTTTATCTGTCTCTTTATGTAAGCAGCTACAATAAGTCAATTATTGTCAATTTATTAGCATAAATTTTTTTAAAAGCACAAAAGTAAAAATGGATAACATACAAGAAATTTGAAAAAAATAAAATAAAATTAGCAGTATCCTATTTTGTCCAACCAATGACTTCAAGTTCCAAGGAATGTTAGATATGTTTTTTATTCCTTAAATTACTAAATTTAACAACAAGAATAACAACAATAGAAAAACACTCCATGTTTATTGGATCACTGAATGTTTAAAAGTAGTTAGCTATCATTCTTTTACTGCTGGAACTGTAATTCACAGTAAAACTGCCTTTAGAAGAGAACCACCAACCTGATAAAGCATTTGGAAATTAAGTTCAAGGAAACAGTGCAAGGGATGGAAATGTTTAAGTTACAAAAGAAAAGACTGAAGGGAGAAACAATAAAGATAGTCCTTGTTTAACATCCATTTGTTCAGTGATTGTTTGAAATTACGATACAATACCGAATGAAGTGACTTATGAATTGTCCTTGAAGTTTTGGCTCTTACATGATTCTTGCTATCATATAAACAAAATTCAGGCCCACCTGCATTTATGTCTGTCTGCCTATCAGCTGCTGCCACCTGCCCCTGCCATCCAACTCTGCCACCACCATCAAATGCCATTGCTGTACCAGCTTGGGCTTCTTCATGCCACCTTTTGCACATGCTGCCAAGGCTGTTCTCGTACCCTGGAGATGGCCTCTATTCAAGCCCCAGTCAGGCCTTCTTCATTTAAGAAGAACCTGGCTATAAGGGTCCTAGATTGAAGACAGCACACTTGCCTTTTTCAAGTACTTTTGAGAACTGAGTAAATAATTGTTTTGTCAGAAGTAGCATACGTTTGCTGGGGGATAAACGTTATTGATAATCTTACTATCCTTAAATAATAAGATGTAACAATTCTTAACCTCATGTTCCCTTCTGTATTATTAACTTTTTCCCTGATAGCATAGTATTTTATCATGGAGAGGGGGAATATTTCATTTACTCCAAAAAACACCTGTTTATAAACAATAAAAAATTAACAATAGCATTTCATGAAAAGATAATATGCAAGTTGTTTAGACAAAATGTAATGCTTTCAGACTGATAGTTCACTATTACAAGGGCCAATAATTTCTGGTTCTCTACATACTGTTTATCTTCTCTTCCTTTTTTCTCCCCTCTTCTCAATCTATTAACTGCCTCTCTCCAAGTTCTCTTGGCTTCTGCCCAAACCTTTGTTATTTGTCTTGTAGAATATAAGTAAACTACCATTTCATTAGAAAGACAATGACTAATGAGGCTGTTGGAGGTAACACGGCCTTTATCCTGCTCCTGGTTAGAACTAGGTGAGGCATGTCTCTTAGACGACAATTCCTCAGTGCCAATAATGGCACAACAGAAATTTGAGGACTCCCTGCAGAGAGAATGTTTGATCACTCTCCCCAAGAGATGAAGAACCACTGGCTATAGTAGGAAGCTTAGAAAATGATGAGGGAGTTATAATAGCATTGTAATTTCTTTGGGAGCTTGCTCCCAGATAAGGCTTGAAAGTAAGAATAATGGTGACCCTGTTTAGCAAAAATCTACCAGTGTTGTAGTTTGGTAAGTGCTGTTTAGTTATATGGTTTATACTAGAGGGCAGCCAAATAACTTTACAAATTTTGAATGGTCTTGGTGTAGTTGCATAACCCATGTGTAAATCACAGAGACCCAGCCATTTTGTTGCTAGAAGCCATTTTCTTTCTAAATAAACATTTCCAGAAAATGAGAACTGCAGATGGTAATAATGATGCAATGACATCCAAAAGGATGGACTGGGATTGTTGTTGTTTTTTTAAATGACAAATCTTTAGGGTTCAATGCAATTATTTTACTTGCTGTAAAAATAGAAATAAAAATTGCATCGCCAAATTTCACCAATGGACTGCAAAAAAATAAAAAGACTTGAAGATCACAAGTAGTCTACCCATTTCTTAAACAAAGCTTCACTGCTTATATAAAATAACGCTTCACAGACCAAGAAACCAAATATTTAGAATGCTAATTATTTTTAATTACAGGTGTATTTACATAAACTCTCTTCCAAAACAGCATATATATTCTTTGATTTCTAAAACAATAGGAAATTTTAATAACAATTTTATTTCTTTTGGACTTTACAAACTCTCCCTGAAGCGTAATTACCCCAGGTGTTTAGTTCCTTCAATGGGTAAGTAGGATACTGTAATGAAAAGTTATTCTACCTTGTATTATTATATTCAAGCTAAGGGCAGATACTATGCATAATACTAGCCATTCAAAAATCATTTATACAGCCAAAATATTTGGCCAGATAACAGACACATCACACTGATTGTATATAAATGTCTCACTAGGACCTAATTGCAGAGCAATAGTCGGTTTAATTTAGCAATAATCTAATTAATCTGTCTTCACACCAAAGGGAAAAAAATAATCCAGCCTATCAAAAGCATTACTGTAGAACAGGGATTTTCAACCAGTGGTACAGGTACCACCTGTGTACATTGGCACCTGGCAGGTGGTACGCGACCATCCTAGAAAAGTGGTAGTGGGGGAGGGGAATGAGCTGAACCAGTGGCAGCACCGCACAAGCCTGAGCGAGAGACGGCTGGAGCTGCAGGGCTGTCAGGGCTCAGCAGAAGCACCAGGATCACTACCAGGCTCCAGCTGGAGCTCGGCGCTGATCCTGGTGCTTCTGCTGAGCCCAGAAGAAGCGCCGATCAGCTGGAATGTTGCAGCATCTCCAGGGTCTTGTGATTTACATCTAGATGCTTGGCAACTGATTCATATTTATGACGGTCACACTGTCACAGGGTCATATCCCCTGGAATAGCAGATGTGGAAAACAAAGAAGTTAAAGGAGTGTCCACAGAAGGCACTTCTAAGAGGGAAGCAAATGAGGAAGAAACATTGAACAGTTTCTTCTCTGTACTATTGGGAGAAGGCAAAGTAGCCAGAGATGACCACTGTTTCTCCACCGTAGTACGAAAAACATGCGGACAAGGAATCTGTCTCTCCTCCACAATCTGTTCTGCAAACAAAGGATTAGACTCTTGGCTAGTGGGGGTGGAAGGCTTGTCTTCCTGTGCCGAAGTGAGGTTGGCCGTGGTACAAGCCTTCATAAGAAGAGACCTGAAAAGCGATGGATCAAAAAGACCCGATGTTGGCGCCTGTTCAGGCGCTGCCTCATCCTCTGACATGGGCATGTTGGCTATCTCGAGGTCCACTGACCCCTCCTCTCCCAACTGGAAGTCTCAGAGACACCAGAGCCGAGGACTGTGGCGCGTCCCACTTGAGGTGATATGGATGGAGGCAATGGATGTTGCAAAGGTCGTTGACTCCTAGAGGATGACATAAATTGCGTAAATGCATTCTGCATAAATGCCTGAAATTGTTCCGACCACATATCCTGTTGGTCCCTGGAACTAACCCCAGCCCCAGTTGGGGCATACGTGGCTTCAGGACCCTGTTGTGTGGATGAAGATGATGAGCGAGGGGGACCAACCTGTTCAGTTTCCCCCTGGAGACCATGCTCTAGGAGCATCATGGGAAGGCGCAAATGGAGGAGTATCCAATGGAACGGGGGGAACCACTTCAGCTTCACTGGACAAGAGCCTTTGAGCTTTGGAGAATTCCCTCTCCAGCGCCTGGTGTCTTCTCGAGGCCTCTCGCTCGGCTATCTCTTTGGTAGATAAATGCTTTGGTAGATAAATGCTTTGTCTTGGCTTTTTTCTTTCCCCCCGCGTCCAAATCAGTTGATCTGCGCTTTGCCTGTGCGGGGGGGGGGGGGGATACCAGAGCCCTGTGATGCCTGGGACGAGGAACTGTCTGCCATTGCAATCTAGATAATCCGGGCAAGGGATATTCAGAAGTGGGGGGAACCCAAACACGCAGATCTAGTTGTCAGAGATGGGAAAACGACCCTCGCTCTGAACCACGGCAATGGCAAGGACAGCCAGACAGTTCACTAAAACTGCCTGTCTAGGCCGTGTGGCACAGTGCCACTGACTAAATAGAAAACAGGTGGATTCTAAAATAAATTCCCCTTCGCTCAACACACACTAGTAAAGAAAAATATACAACCTGAACTTGAATGAGTAGTCAGAATAATAATGCAAGTGCAACAAGGCGATCACTGATGTGATTCTCTTAATAATGCACCGAATTATCCAGAAAAGGCATCAAATGCCTCCCCCCAGTGAAGGCCTGACACAGCCGGCCAGGGCAACTAGGCAAGCAGGCCCAATAGAACTCAAAGGAACACGAGGTCCCTACAAAATGGCGTACGCACCTAAATCCTTCTCAAAATGGCGGCCGCGCCTTGAGCACGCGTTCAAATGGCGGCCGTGTCCTTTAGTGCCTCATAAACAATGGCGAAAATGCCAAAAAAGGCGAAGAAGAGGGAGCTACAAAGGTCCTTAAGGAAAGGCTTTAAGGAATCTGCAATTTAAATAGTTTCCCTTCCCCCCACTCCTGAAAGGCACTTGAGGTTTGTTCGCGCAGCTCCGCTGCGATCCGAAGTCGCCTGCTTCCACAGGGAAAACCTCGGGCGTCGGCAACAGCAAGGAAAGGAATTCCTCCGGTCTGTTTGAACTACGAGAAGCTCCTAATCTCCGCCTACCTCGAGGATGGGGTGTGGAACCCTGAGAGGTGGCATGCAGTGGTCACGGACAAAAAATTATTTAAATTATCTAAGTTGAGAACGTTTTTACAGGGGTGTTTTAATAAATTTTTAGGGGGAACCAGGGTGGATGGGAGGGGGGAGGTTCCCCTTAGGTCAGGACCAGCCATGTCTGGGGGTAGCGATGGAGAAA
>NW_015387674.1:25204-26887 GCF_001527695.2 Protobothrops mucrosquamatus
GCCCAAAATGGCGGCCGTGGCCTTTTCCAGCTCCCCTGTGATGGAATTGTAGGGGAAACCAGGCCTGACAGGGATGATGCACCGAGGACAGCCAAGTGGGATCCCCCCCTTTCCCCTTGGCCTCCTCGCTAGAGGCAGCGGTGTCACCACGTGGTGCTCAAAATGGCGGCGCACCTATTGATGCCGGCTGCCCCAAGGGAAAGGCTGTAGGCTGAAAACGGAGAATCCGGGCCGCACCCATGCGAATGAGCCAACTCGGAGGCCAACAGCTGCAGGGAAGGATTGCAGTCTGAATGGGGCAGATCCGAGCCGATCCAGCACAGCGGTGCGCCACACGATACTCCAATGAAGGAAAAGCCCCCCCCCGAGGCCTGAACAAGGAGATCCGAGCCGCATTACAGCTGGGGTGAGGATTCGGCCGACGCGAGGCTGCCAAAATGGTGGCCGCAATGATCTAACGAAAAAAATGAGACGGAGGAGTGGGGGGTTCCGGCTACAGCGCTGATCCCAGCACCGTCCAAACGAAGAGAGGGAGAATGGAAGCCTCCATTCTGCCCTGGGAGTGGGAAAATGAATTCAAGGCTTCAAACAATCAGCTGAAGCAGCGCTGGTCCCAGTGCTACTTAGCAGACTGAGGAAAAAAACAATGGAGAATTCACCAATGAAGATCTGCTACCTGCCTATGCTGGGAGCCAAATTTGCCATGTCTGTCTTGGCTGAATATCAAGTCAAGACTGGATGTGTCCTAGTCCAGGATGGGTGTGGCAAGTTTGACTGACTTGATCTAATGGGCAGGAAGACAGAGCAAACCCATTGGTGGATTCTCAATCTCCTGTGCTGGAAAATTAAAATGTTCCTTTGAAACATTCAAAATAAAAAACTGCTATCTAAAGAATTGGCTGAGATTATCCTTTTGGGATGAATCATTGGTTCATCTGACTTTTGATCACAAATTTCTGCCTGGAAAAAAAATACTTTTGCAAAACAGGTTTCCTTTTACAGTTTTTCTGCTTCAATTTTAATATTACTTGGTCTCAACAGAAGCAATGCAGGTATGTAACCAGGAGTCTTCAATCTGAATATACAAATAGTCCTTGACTTACAAGCATTCATTTAGCGACCATTTGAAGTCACATCACTGAAAAGGTGACTTATGATTGGTCCTCATATTACCATTGCATCTCCACAATTATGTGGCAACTAGCATGTATTTACAATGGATGCAGCATCCTGGGGTCATAATCACCATATGCAACCTCCCCAGCTGGTGTCTGAAAAAGTCAATGGAGGAAGCCAGATTCATTTAATGCCCACGTAATTCACTTAACAACTGGCAGATCCCAGAAGGTCATAATCTAGTATATCTCTCCATTGTGAGAAATGTTTGTTTATTTCTACTCTTTCTTTTCTATTCTTTAGCCAATTACTTATCAAGAAGAGGACCTGTCCTTTTATTTCACTGCCGTTAAACTGACTAAGAAGTCTTTGATGAGTAACTTTATCTAAAGTTTTCTGGAAATCTAAGTAGATGATGTCTACTTAACACCAACAGGGAATAAAGCATAACAAAGATTCACAGTTCTATACGCAAATTTATCACATAGATCATGGATTGTATGTTGACTACCAGATTTTAAAATATGCAATTATTAAAGATGGTGGACTAGAACCAGAGGCATCCAT
>NW_015387674.1:27321-44938 GCF_001527695.2 Protobothrops mucrosquamatus
GAGAATAGATTACAACTTAAGCCAAATTTATGCAGAAATATTGACAATTTCAAAGGCTTCACAAATTTTAAGCACCACTATATTAGACAAATATATGATTCAGTTTTGAATAAAACATGCTATTTTACAAAACAAAGGTCTATGTTATTAAGCAAATTTGGGTAGTAAGACTGGTATATTGTTGAAAGTTACCAGCTGCCACAGAAATTGATTTTGCAGCAGGAAACACATAAAGCCTCTCTGATGTAAGGGAGGAGAGATCCTCTTAATAACATAAAAATATCATTTATGGCAGTGGTGGCAAACCTATGGCATGGGTGCCAGAGGTGGCACTCAGAGCCCTCTCTGTGGGCACACATGCTGTTGCCCCAGCCTCGCCTCCCCCTGCAACCCCCTCCTCTCCAGCAGACCCCCTGAAGGAGAGTCACCCGAGCGGAGCCCATGCAGAGCAGCGCAGCCAAGGACAAGACTCTGCCCTCACACCCCATCATGCACAGTTGATGCTGCAGGGCGCGGGCAGAGGGCGTGACCGCCATAGTGCTGCTGGGCTGCCTGGGCGATCTGCGGCGGGCCCTGGAGGCGGTGAGTGGCCCTGCGGGCAGGTGGGGTGGGGGATGGGGGAGCGGAGTGGGGTCAGAGCCAGTTTTTGGGCACTCAGTCTCTAAAAGATTCGCCATCACTGATTTATGACCTAAGTGAAAGTTAAGCAATCCAAGAAATTGTTTACACACACATATGTCTTCAGAAAACTTTTCCTTTCACACGTTATCTAATGACCACAGAAAAATGCAAGCAATTCTTCCTAAAAAAAAAAATATCATTTCTTGCAGTTAAACAAGCAAACAAGCAATCTCTAGGCAATCTCTCCTATGTCTGACCCCACCCATCACAGAGCAGAGCAGAGCAGATTGTAGTAGAAATGATTATTAGAGAGTAAGCAGACACACAATGAGGAATACATTGCCCTGCTTTAGCTGCCAGCACATTCTTTTCAATGTGATTTCTCCATTGTGTGTCTGCTTACTTTCTTGTAATCCCTTTCTCTCCAATGAATAAACCTTATTTCCGTTCTTACTAATTATCTGAGCAAATCAACCAACATTATCCCAAACATGATTGCTAATCCAAGACTACATATACCCCTGAAATCAGAGCCTGCTTGAAATTCAGACAGGATTTTACAAAGGCTGTTAGATGAAAAAGTTAACTAAATATTTTACATCATACCTTCTGCCAGAAATTATACTTGAAACAGTTATAGTAAAATAAAAAATAAAACCACACAAATCAATTAAAATAACTGAATAAATAATGATTTAATCACTAGAGATGTGAGATGAAATATTATATCAACTCATTCTGACATTCACATTAAATTAAACATATGGAGGGTTCAAAATTCAAAAACAGTAAGGAAATCTTGTATGGAATAGGGAGTTAATATATTACATCAAATTGTTCCTATATGAGTAAGAGCAATACAAATATAATCATCTGAAAAACCTAGATCAAAAGAGCTCTCTGAGGTCTTAAGAAAGGTAATAGATGTCCAACAATTGGACACAAATCTTTTCACTCTCTGGAAAATCATCTACAAGTAGAAATGTTTTTAAACAACTACAATTTCCACAGGTCTGGACATTTCTGGAAGTTCCATTTGAGTGCAGAATGAAAGATGCAAGAAGTCTCTAGAAAACCAGAATTTCATCATATAACCCCAGTGATGGCGAACCTTTTAGAGACCGAGTACCCAAAAACCGCCCCGCCCCCTGGCCCGCCCCCACTCCACCCCACCCTGCTCCTCCCCCACACTGCTCGCAGGGCCACCCACCACCTCCATGGCCCCCTGCAGATCACCCAGGTGGCCCTGCAGCACCATGTTGGCCACGCCCTCCACCCGCACCCGACAGCATCATCTGCACGCAATGGGGTACGAGGGTGGAGTTTTGTCCCTGCTGTCCAGCTGCCATGTGTTTGGCTGCGCTGCTCCACGCGGGCCATGCCCAGGGGTGACTGTCCTCTGAGGGGGCTGCTGGTGAGGAGGGGGCCATGGGGGGAACAGGGCTGGGGCAACAGCATGCCTGCCCACAGAGAGGGCTCCAAGTGCCACCTCTGGCACTCGTGCCATAGCTTCACCACCATTGACATAACTATAGGCTGATCTCACTATTACTGATGTCAAAATGTATGAGTTTACTATTAGAAAGAATCTAGACAAATTATTCCTGCACTGAAGGAAACAGTTGTCCAAAGGAACACCAGGCAAGATCAAAGTTTACTTATAACATCTAGGCAAAGACTGAACAATATGCTACAGATATATGAGACAAAGTTAAGAGTTATCTGGTCACAGTAGCTCAGCCAAAAGCTCAGCCAAAAGCGGACTTTATATAACAATGTCTCTTTACATGCCATTAAATCCACCAAGTAATGGCTAGACTGTATATTCAAGCAAATGGTATAGGGTTTCCTGCCTGAGCAGGGGGTTGGACCAGATGACCTCCAAGGTCCCTTCCAACTTTATTATTATTATTATTATTATTAATAATAATAATAATAATAATAACTAATTATTATTATTACTATACAGCTGAAAAAATTCCACAAGAAAAAGTGGGAAAAAAGTCCTCCCAATTAATATCTGAAATTGGCAGATAGCTATAAGAAATATCTACTTAATATTCTTTTGTCAAAAGGAGCAATACTAGAGATTAGTGCCAAGGATATATCACCTTTACTTTTGTATAATGTTTGAATGAATATAAAATGTTGATGTTTCCACATATATTAAAAAAAACTTTTTCACGACTGTATCATTTGCCAAAAGCAAGTGGCAATACCTTCAGTTAAAAACAGTTTTACATTTAGTTATTGTCCTAGAGTCTTAATTATTTCAAAATGCTCTCTATTATTACGATATATTCTCTTCAGCTACATATTAGATTTTGCTAAAATATAACATATAACATCAAGGGAAAATTACTTTGGCATATGTACTTTACATTTTAATTTAGTTTAAAATTGCAGATTAAAATTTGTTGACTTAAAATTAAATCAACAAAAGTTATTTCATGTATGTCAGACACCCATATGATTTTAAGGATGAAAATTTTAGTGATATGTTCAGAAACAAAACAAAACATTTAAGCACATATGACCATGTATATAGTGGTTCTTTTTTGTCAATATTTATGTTCATCTTAATTACATACCAATAGTGTGGAAATCAACAAAAGGACAAAGGAAATAGATACTGTTTTTGGTTACAATTGCTAAAGAGTTAAAAAATGATATCTACATTTTTTTATATCTGAACAAGCATCCTATCATCAGGAATTTTGACTGCAGGACTAATTATAAATTTGATTTGTTTTAACTCCCATTGTTCCTCTCTTCTAAAGATAGCTGAATTGATAAAATGTATCAATAAAAATTGCATCTAGACAACTCAAGCCTACTTTAGCAGAACCAACCTTTAGCAGTCCCAGAATTTTTGCTAACTCAAGGATGGAAGACATGCTATGATGAAATGTTCAAAGAGAGTGGCTTATATCTTTAACTTTTCTTAAATTAACCTGTATCTTATCTATGACATTTCTCTTAATGGCCTTGATTAAAAAAGTAATCTTTTATAAGATAGAGAGTTTGTAGTAGTGATTAAGGAGCTGGCCTAGAAATCAGGAGACTGAGAGACTTTTTTGCTGTTTTGTTTGTAAATAAGGTTGCTGTTTTTGCTTTTCTTTCTAAACAGCTTGCTGGAAGAAAAATGGGTGCTTGATGTTTCCTATATATATACCTTATATACCATCTTAACCCCTTTGGGATTTTATGAAGTTATTGGGGTGCACAAAAGGAAGAAACAGTAAGCTAAGGAAATTGGAGACAAGTTATAAAAACAAAGAAAAGGTAGTAAGCTAAAGCTTACTTTACATCAATATAATTTCCCATACTTCTCTATACCATTGTATTTCTGCAAACTGTCCTTGCTTCTACTATTTAATCTATATCCCACCGTTATCATTTTTATAAACAACTCAATAGGTATAAAATGCCTTGTCCTTATCATTATCTGACCTCTTAATTCTATAAATAACCCTAAATATTATTTAAAAATATCACAAAATCATGTACAGAATCCCTTTAGAGCAGGGGTGTCAAACTGCCGGCCCACGAGTCGGTTTCATCATACTGAAGCTGCGCCCAACCCCATTGCCGGCAATGCAAAAAGAGTTGCGATACGTCACAACACATCACGTGATGTGGCGAGTTTGACACCCGTGCTTTAGAGTTTACAAGTCAACGCTTTTCTGCTTTAAACCTATTTGAATCTCACACCAGACTTCATGTGAAAAGTAAATGCAAACTGAAGCTTGACAAGTCAGTGTATTAGTAATCTTTATATTTACTGAATGTAAATCAACAATTGCCATTACCTGTTTGCAGAATATAGCACAACACAAATATAATCTATAAGGTTTACCCACATGAACTCTAACTTCCCCACAATATATTTTCAAAAACAGCAGTAACTTCCCAGACTGGTAGACATGAAGCGATAAACAATTATTTTCTATCTAGCCATAAAGTTAACACTTTTTTCCAATCAACACTCCATTTACATATCACCAATTCAAATCCAACTGTCCTTACTGATCGAAAAGTTGGCTGGAAAATGTTTGCATAAGCTCTTAAACAATAGCCTAATCACCATGTTTGGATCATTCATAACAGTCAGCTTCTGTGTGATATTCCATTCATATGGAAAGCAAACCTGGAGGAATTCAAGATAAAATCAAGACCCCAAGCTTTTCAGAGATGTAGATGCTTTCCCCCTTCCTTTTTGAAGTTTTCAAATAGGGGATATTCAGGACAGTTTCTATTTCTGCCTTGAGAAGGGAAATGGATGATTCATAAGGTGCTTCACAATTCACATATAAGACTAAAACTAAAAATATTCAACAGAAAAAAATATAGCCCTTAAGGCTTTGGTTATGCTCAAATATCACTGATTAATTTGGTTATACCAATTGAAACAAATGTAATCCTTGATTATGGTCACAGAGATATTCAGCTACAAATACCGAGTAGAGAGCTAATGATTTAGGACTTACTAGAGCAGGGGAGCAGCAGTCTGACAATCATGTATCGCTAATATAGAGGAAGAATCAAGATCAAGATCACTCCTTTTTGTTGTTTTAGCAGCTGAACAAGAGATCAATATCATAAAGTGATCACTAATCCTAACCCTGCTTCTTGCTCAATAGATAACACAAAACATCTAGGAATGCATTACTAATGAATTACAGGCAAAATTGTCTGTGGCTATCCACCTGTAAGATAGAGGAGAATCTTTTAATTAGATGTGTGGAGGTAAATATACAACTAATACTGAAAACAGGACTTTTATTTCCAGAATCCCCTTTAGAAATCCTGACGTAGTTATAATTGATTTCACATCATCTAGTGGACTTAAAGTCTAACTGGAACATTTACAACTTTGATTTCAGAATCACACTGAATTATGCCAAACTTATGCTAGTTGATTTGAAATACAGAAAAGAACATGGAAAGCATGTGATATCTACATATGCCACATCTTATTTACCCACATCTCTAAACAGAAGTGATATAAAGGTTAAGTTTAATGCCACTGAGTATCATATGTAAAAGATCAAGTTCACACTTGAAAGTCCAACTAATTTATTGCTAATTATGCCTATGCATAGGAATCTTCCCAACTCAGAAGATTGGACCTGATCTTTCGCACCTGACAGGGATGTGTTTAACGTTATAGGAGAGGATGAATTATTAAATTTGTTTATACAATATTTGTTGTGATTAAGGTTGAAAGTTACTTGTCAAGCACAGGAAAATCAGGGAAGTCCAGGCAGTTCAAACGTATATAAAAGTTTATTGCAAGCTTATGCTCTCTACAAGAATCTGAAATACTAATGGTCAAAGCAAAAAGATAGTAGATAAGAGTCAATGAAATTCAAGATGGGTTGGACTTACCAGTAGATCTCTTGTAGGAATGAAAGGACTCGAGACTGATGACGCATTTGAGCCCTTCCTTGGGCTCAGCGTGGTCATCTCCTACAACTTCTTTATATATTTACCTTTTCTTTTTACTTGCACTTTTTCTTCTTTCTTTCCACTCTTTTCTTTCTTAAAGTTTAGTTTATATTAGTGCTTATTATTGTAATTAAAATACATTTTGTGTTGCTAAGATCAAAGGAAAAGGAGTGAGAATTTGCTTTAATAATTCCCACTGAGTTTTCTTCTGCCATACAAAGGCACATTCAAAATGGTTTGAAGGTATTTGGTGTTGCTATTTTTCAACACTGAAACCAAACATTTTTTCACTGCTGCCTACCATTTCTACCTCCAGATAGCAAAGTCCTCATACTCTGTTTGCCAAGATCACTCCATTCTCTCAGGTGGAAATGAGATCTGCTGGAGGACTATCAAGTAGTAACATGAGAGGGATTCAGCTTTTCTTCACCTAGACTTTATCATTCTAAATCAAAATAATTGGAGTAATATTGCATTTG
Source organism: Protobothrops mucrosquamatus (assembly GCF_001527695.2). NCBI lineage: Eukaryota > Metazoa > Chordata > Lepidosauria > Squamata > Viperidae > Protobothrops > Protobothrops mucrosquamatus. The sequence continues at coordinate 33,873 of NW_015387674.1, forward strand.
GGACTAATCTATTGCAATTACATTGATTTGAAACTAATTTATGCAAGCTCCAGCAAAGATAGTGGGTTCCCACATACATACAGGGCAAACATAAATGAGAATTCATCTGAAGCCTGTACTTTGAATTCTCCACAGGTTTCCCCATCTCCACAGGAACATTAATATACTTAAAATAACATAAACCTATAAGGACAGAGTGGGAAGAGCAACTGAATCTTTCCACCTATTTCACTTTCCAAGTTGTCACTCTACTCAAAGCTTAGCAACATGGGAAACATTTTATAGAATAATAATACAGAGACAGTATTGAATGAAGTTAAATATTCTTTTTAAGAGGTACAATGTAATATCCATGCAGTGTTACTTTGCAGCATTTACATATAGCTCTCTATTTGAACCTGTTTCTCTCACAAACCTATGCCCCTTCTTAATTCTTTCTGGATTTCTCAGCAGTATTCCATTATCACAAGCAGTATTCCATTATCACTAACCTTGGTTGACTGCCTTACAAGAGTTGATAAAGGAAATGCATTACAATGGTCCTTAGGGACAGTTTCAGTCAGTAGTTATAGTTATAGGAGAAGACAACCTTGTGGCTATAAATTTGTGAAGTGTCACAGAGCTTAATATTTCTCGTTAATTAACATCCACATTAAGTTGCTGGGAAAGCTCACCTGATCATTTGAATGACAATCATCAGCATGCTTACCACCTCAGGGCATACAAGTGATATTGGAACTTCTGCCCTGGTGTCTAGAGGCTATTAAGATCTAGATACAATTAAATAAGCTGTAATTAAACTCAAGAAAGATGCGATTACTATCTGCCCAATGAGGAATTAAATTCCACATGTTGTTTCTTGAACAGAAGACACCATTCTTCAGGAAGCCACAATAGTAACTTGGGGGATCGTTGTTGGAAGGAAGTGGAAACTGGTCAACGGGTTTTTGTTCCGCTCTGGCAAGTGCACCAGTTGTGGATCTCCTGTTATAAATGAACATTATATTTACAGGCCTTTCAGACGTAAAAAGCTCTATATAACGTGGAATCAACATCTCTCCAGGACCCATTTTTTCAGACCCATCGATTGCAATCAAATAAGGACAGGTTCTTAAGTGTCTGGCGTTTTCCAGAGGTGAGGAGGTATTGCCTTTCTATAATGGTACCAATTTGTGTAAAAGTTTTCCTTTAGATATTAGATTTTCCCCACAGGGGAATCTATAAGAAATGAAAGGCAGAATTATTCCAAAGAGCCTTTAGTAATTAATTGGTGTCCTAATGGACACATTGTATTTATTTTGATACAGATTTTAGTCATGAATATTTTTAGCATCTTAATACATACATTTGAAATTAACAGAGCAGTTAATATGCTAAAATTTATTATAGACAAATGGTTGGTGTATGTTACTGCTATTTTAATTGCTGTGCATTCATGTGGATTCAGTTCATGTAACTTTAATAAATGGGGAGTTTTTTTCAAAATATCAAAAGACTATAGTTCTAGAACCTGTGGAAAGGAAGAATTAGATTCAGAAACTTTACTACTACTACTGTGGTTTCTTGGTTTTTTGCTTAGTATGCTTCCAAGATTTTGGTTTATAAAACATATTTTATGGTTTCCTGTGTTGTATCACACCCAGCCATTTATGATTTATTTATCATTTAAAAAATCATGATGCAATGCAATGTCTTAACTAGACCACAACTTTGTATTTACTGTTGATACTTAATACCACTTAGAATGTTCAAAATTATCTCTTTCCATAAACATGAAATTAATCTAAAGAAAAGCATTCGGAAAGCAAAATTTTATGTTTCTGGCCAGACAATATCCACTTCCTCCAGAGTCTTCAGTTTCTTAGCAACCTCATCAAGCAAACCTAAATTTGCAATCTTTTATTGGTCTTTTGTGACACACACATAGACATATATACATACTTTTTATATGATGAGTTATGGGCTTAAAATGCTCCCTCATCCTGCAAACTAACATATCCCCATTTTGTTTTTGCAATCAGTACTTACTTCTATAGAATAATTTTAAGTATCAGAGGTATGCTTTCAATGGCAAAGTGAGAAGTTATCAAATTTTCAAAGTAGAACCAAATGTATCTATTATTTTACTGAATTATCAATGGGTAGTTTGGGTATAAATAGCAATTCGGTAAAATAGCAATTTGGGTATAAATAGCAATTCGGTAAAAATATGATCATTCAGTGCTAAGAAATAGTACAGTAGCCTTTTATAGTTGCAACTCAACTTGTAAATTAGTTTACATTCCTCTACATGTAAAAAACCAATGTTATGCAACTTTAAGCATCATGTAACTTTGCGCCAGTCACCTTCACTTAGTCCATTCTATCCCATAGAGTTATTGCTGGAGGAGAGAATATTATGTAAATCTCCTTGAGTTGTTGAATGAAAGGTTCAATATAAAACTATTTTTTTTTAAAAAAAAGTAACCATAACTCAGCCATATATATAATCTAGGAAGAAAGAAAAAGCCCCAAATGACTGGTCATCAAGAGATATAAGCAATATTTTATGTCAAAAAAGTATTAGCGTATCATTGACACAATAACATTTTCATAAATGGTCACATTGGAGAACCATTGGTAACTGAAAATCTAGACCAGTGATGGCGAACCTTTTAGAAACCGAGTGCCCAAACTGCAGCCCAAAACCCACTTATGCATCGTCGAGTGCCGGGTGGATGTGGCCCATTGGCTGGGTGTGGCCAATTGGGTGGGCATGGCTGCAGTGGTAACGGCAGACTGGGTGGGACTAAAAAGTTCAATCAATCAATTCCAACTTTGCAAGATCTTTTTTTCCCCCGCGAGAAGGTGAAATTGACAACCTTTTTTTTTTTGCACACATCAGCGGAGGCCTAAAGCAAAAAGGTTTTATAAAACCCAGCTGAAGGCCTAGGACTGGGGTGTGCCCACAGAGAAGACTCTGAGTGCCGCCTCTGGCACCCGTGCCATAGGTTCGCCACCACTGATCTAGACTGCCTCTTTTAACTAGCAACCATAATAATTACCTAGAAAGAACAAACTAATGCTACTAATACCTGCAGACACAAACTAAGCAGGAATCCTCAGAATCTCAGTCAATTATTTCTATAGGTTAGCAGCAACAATTTTATCTAAAATTGTACAATAATTTATTCAATTTATACGTTCCCCTAATTTCCACCAATATTCAATACTCAGTATTTTTATGAAACATATTTCAGTTAAGGCTTGTAGGAATATTGGATAAAAATAAATCATTTTTGTTCTTTGGCCTGTATAATGTATTTATATATCTCTATATAATACAGATATAAAACCTACAGATCAAGAAAACACACAGCACAAAGTACTTTAAAATTCCTTGAAAATAAAATCCTGTTTTTAATTTGCTTTGTGAAGTCACGCTTTGTTTTGTAAACATTTATTAAGTCAAAAGGAAAATGCAGAACATTTAATATTTTATATACTATTTATAGTATTAAAAATACTCCATTTCTAAAAAGTGATTCTTGATTTAATCTCATTTCAAATAAAATGCAGACACAAATTGACAGCTGAGTTTTATTTATTTTATTTCCATTTGTGGACTTTTAATTTTGTTACTGTTTGTTAAGAAATACATAGTATTTGGACAAAGAAGGTAACTTTCTGATCTAGGCTCTCTCCGAACTGCGGCTGTTTGCCAGATTAATATATTAGCATTTGATTGAAAAACATTGTGAGAGAACGATTTCAATGTATTAGTTGCTGAGTTCCTTTAGCAATAATATGTGTTTGTGTGAATTATAACATAACATTTCATTAAGACAGCGGCCTCCAACCTTTGCTGCTTGGTGGCCCGGCTAGGGGGGAGAGGGGAACTGGGCCGTGTGAGTGGCAGGCCAGCATGCGCAAGCACGCAGCCCTTGTATGAGTGGCAGGCAGGCGTGCAGCTCAACTTGCGCTAGTGCCTGCCGGCCTGCCACTCATGCAAGTTGAGCTGTGCACGCGCCCAATTCCAAATAGGTAACAGCCCGGTAATGGGCCACAGCCTGGAGGGTTGGAGGCCCCTGCATTACGACAATAGCCTTGCTATAGTGGCAAAGATGTATATAAACATGCAACTAAATTAGGCAAAGTAGCCCATGAATGAACATAAACCTAATGGGACATCAAAATCCAAGACTATTACATATAATTTAAAAAAACAATCCCAACCATCATAAGCTAATTTATACTGATTTCTTAAACACAATACCTCCTAAATAAATTAAATGTTCTGTAGATATCAATAGAACATTGCCACCTTCCCTACTCTTTTACAGAATCCAGGGAATGGGAATCAGCACATAAATAACCTCTGGCTTCCTTTCACAGTTACAAAAACATCTACTGGATAAAAAGAGTGAAGTAGGCAATCAGAATCAGGTTTGCCATTATTTATTATGTGCCATTAAATTGTTTTTAACTCCTACTGGCCACATAGTTTTTCTCCATATGAATCTCCCCAACCTGGTCCTTCATATCTTCCAATGGTACATTCTTCACCACTGTAAAAGAAGCAATCTATGTTGCTGATGGTTGTCCTTTCCTTCTACCTTACTCAACATTCGAGTTCCAGGTCTTTTCATAATGTATCAAAAGTAGGATAATTTGAGCCTGGTCATTTTTTCCCAGAATGAAAGCTCTGGGTGGATTTATTTAATGATCTACTTGTTTGTTTTCTTGGCTGTATACAGTATCCTCAGGAGTTTCTCTAACACCAAAGTTCAAAGGCATCAACACATTGCTTTTTCAAAATCCAACTGTCACTTTCATAGTTTCACAGTTAATATCATGATTCCATGATTCTGATTTTTGTTGGTACAGTTACAACATGGCATTTGAATATCTTCTCCAGAGTCATCATGGCTACTATACCAAGAGACAGTCTGTGGCATATTTCGTGACAGTTTATTCCTTTACTGTTGAAGATTGATACTAAAAGACAGAAACTATCCATTTTATCTTAAAACTTTCATATTATCAGCTGAATTCTTACATCAATTATGCAACTTAAAAGTTCTCCTTAGAGGAAAAAATAGTATTAATAGTATTAGTATTGCTTCTATTTTACTGTAAGTTTCATTAATCCACTTTGAAATAAAAAGTCATTTTAACAAATTAGTTTGATTACAATACACTATATTTTTAAAGTCTTAAACAGTTATTACAGGTATTCCTGTAATACCTGTAGCAACCATAGTTAGGCCTGGCAACTTGATTTTAAGAGATCACATCCACTTATTCAATGACTTTAATGTTTTGGTTTATCAAAAGTTTACAAGGATACAAGGCAGTTCTAATAAGGTTATTTTGTTAATTCTTATAAATAATAGTCTTCAAAACAAATCTGTAATAAGCTAGACAACTTTTTTTTTTATTTTTTATTGAAAATTTTATAAAAGTTTTACAATATAATTCCCCCCCTCCCCAAAACCCACCCTTCCACTCCCCCCTCCCTCCCCCCACTTCCCAGAGCCAATCACAGGGTTAACAATACAATAACCATACTCTATCTAACATTAATCAACTATTAAAATAACAAATCTATAACATCCGTTAACTCTCTTTTAAACAAATATATTAGTATTAAACACAATAATTATAACATCATATTAATAAATATAAATAAAAATAAGTAACCTATTTTCAGCTAGACAACTGACCTAGTCTTAACCTGACTCTCTCATGCCTGACTTCAAGATTCTTTTTAAGAATTTACGGTTTTGGTTGGTATGTTCAGTTCCTGAACAGCAGCCTTTCACTATCTACCCAGTAAGAACTATATCCTCCCCATCCCACATAATAAACAGTGCATAGATTTACTCTTTCAATTAAGAACCACATTCTGAGCAAGATAAGAGAGCTTCAAGGTAACCAAACAAATCTAACATTTAATCATGAGTAGTGATAGCATACAATTTTGGGAGGTTGAGGTGAGCTATCTCCTAAGACTGCAAATGTACAGGACTCATTGCCATGACATGTTGTGAAGTAGTTTCAAACACATTCAGACAATGTTCCAGAATGGCTTCTGAATGTTTAGTTTATTTAGAAGTTAACTTAATTGGTATATTTTAAAAAATTACTAATTTGCTTGAGATATTTAAACTTCACACTACACTCATCTTTCATTGCAAATTAATATCTTAATAAGAGCAATGTTTTACAAATGTTGCTTAAATTTATATTAATCATTGTAATTGTTCACCATCCTGACCACTTTCTATGATTTGCTTTTTCACCCATTCTATTCTAATAGATTCTATTAGCTTATCTCAGATTTACCCTATCAGTCCTATGCAGAATACAAACTTGAATTTGCTCGAATTAAAAAATAAACTTTTTTAAAAACATGGAAAGGAAAGCATGAGCAAAGTCATCATTAGAAAATAGGCAATCCAAAACAGTAATTAAAGCTATGTAGATAGTTTAATATATTTAATATATTAATATATGAGAAACAATTTGGATCATATATTTCATTTCTATAAAAATAGCTGCAAAATAATCCAGAAAATACAGGTAAAAATATTATTGTTCTTTTTTCCAAAACTATAGCAACATTATCACAATCACAGTAAAAGCACTGAAGTTATCATTAGTCTATAAGTTGAAAAGTTGGTGCTGCCCTTTTTTGACCACATATTTTCTCCATTCTAATTTGTACACATCATCTGATTCTTCACCTATTTCAATCATAAGCCCATCACTATTATATCTAAGTCCATCCACCTTGCTGTAGGTTGCCTTCTTCTCTACTTTCCTTCCATAATGTGTCCAAAGTAGAAGAATTTGAATGTGGTCATTTATGTCTCAAGAGAAAATTCTGAATTGATTTCTTCAATAATCCATTTGTTTTCTTGATTGTCCATACTATTCTCAGCAGTCTTCAACAACATCAAACATCAATATTGTTTTTATCCTAATTCCCACCTTACTAAAAACTTTAAATATATATGACAAGCTATATACAAGCATATATATGACATGCCAAAACAAAAAATTGTAACTCCTTCATATACAGCTGTGATAGTAAAATCCCCTATATGTTTTATAGATTTCAATAAAATGTTTATTTAACAAATTTATATAGTCACCCATCTACCCAAATAATTGTGATTTTTCCACATTTTCCACAATTTAAAAAGAGTAAAAAAAACTATGGTAAATTATATCACAGGACAGATACCTCTATTGCAGAGTGTAGGAAAGAACAAACCTAAGGTCAGACTTATGTTAATCACTATAAAAGACAATAATTCATAAAATTTTATCAGGAAAAGCAGTGGTAAGTTGCATAGAAGTCTTATCTTCTGTACTATGGGAAGCATTCTTCCCATCTTACTTTGCACAGTGAAGGAGATTCATGTTTTCATTTCCACTGCCTTTCCTCAGGTTAATTTAACAATTTGCAGACTGTTCATCCTGTGGCATTGTGGTTTGAGTGATATGGTTTTGTTAAAACATATCCGTTACCCTTCAGGCAAGTATGGCTGCTTCTCATCTTTCTTGCACTTTACTAGCATACCCACAAATCAGCAGATATGGTCTGCTGTACCATTATTTTTGAAGAGTGGTTTCAAAGAACCTTAGTGTGACTCTGCCTCATATTTCTGTAAGTAGCGATATATATATATTATGGCGATTAAGAATGAAATATTTTAATTTTCATTCTTAAACAATTGTGCCTAGCTATTATTTAAAAACAATTATATTTAGAATAAGGAACTCAATAAAACGTTGTTTCAGTTACCCTCTTATAAACAATAGCATAGGAATATTTTAAAAATAAAAATATTACATGTGAAAGAAAAACCTGAAATATTTTTATAGATTATCTTGCTATTATATAGCTTTTAAATAACCTTTTTGAAATGTGATAAAGCCAGGACAAACATTTATGGATCCTAGTCTCATTACTTCAGCTAAATTTGACTTTTTCCCAACTTCAAACACTTGGCACAATGATTTAAACCAGTGGTTCTCAACCTTTTTAATGCCGCGACCCCAACCGGTCGTACGTCGAGGACTAAACCAGTCGTAAGTCGAGGACTACCCAACCGGTCGTAAGTCGAGGACTTTCCCTGCCCGGGAGCACCGCACATGTATGGTTCCACCCCCTGCGCCGGCCGAGGCGTAGCTGGCAAGCGGCAGAGACGGAGCAGGCCGACCACCAGCTGGCCCAGCCCAAGGGAGGTAAGGCACCCGCCGGAAAAGGGGAAAAAATGGCGGACAAAAAAAATGGCGGACAAAAAAATGGCGGACAGCCTTGCTTGGCGACCCCCGTGAAATGGTCGATCGACCCCAAATGGGGTCCCGACCCACAGGTTGAGAACCACTGATTTAAACGAAGTATTAATATTGCAAAGTCAACAGGTTGAAAAGATGCTTATTGTCAGATCTTGAAGTAAAGCAATACATCAAATTAAAGGAAATTTTAAAACGGTTAAAACATAAAAATATTATCATTAAAGCATACACAAAGTGTTTTAGTCAAAATTAAGTGCTGAAGATAAAATATGACCTTTTCAAAATGTGATTAAAAACTAAGCCAGTTAATCAGAAGACTGTTTTGGCATCCAGATCTGTATAAAGGCAACAGAATATACTGAACAATGACCCACTAGTCTCTATCCCCTCAATTAAACATGTATGTTATAATATTAATTATAACTTAATTATAATTAGAACAATTAACCAATGGAACAACCTGCCTCCAGAAGCGGTGAATGTTCCAACACTGGAAGTTTTTAAGAAGAGACTGGACAGCCATTTGTCCGAAATGGTGTAGGGTTTCCTGCCTGTGCAGGGGGTTGGACTCAATGACCTCCAAGGTCCCTTCCAGCTTTATTATTATTATTGTTGTTGTTGTTATTATTATTATTATTATTTATATGCAGACCTTAAGTATCAAGATAACCTAAATTAGACCCATTCATCAAAACCAGTATTTAGTATTAGCAACTACTTTTTTTTCAGGCAGCAAAAATGACCAGTTGCCAATAAAAACTGCTCAGCCTTTGGACTAAGGAACAGCTTTCTAAAATCCTTAACTTGTATGGGTAGACTATAAGAGTTGTGTCTCATCAATGAAGAATTATTCATCACAATTACACAACTATATTCCATACAGAGCATACTCAAATTGTTCCAATTTAATGCTAAAAAATTCCATCATAAAGGAAATCTCATCAGGTATCTGGATCTCCCACAAATTTTGCATTTATAATCTTTTCCTCTAATAAATGCAATGAAAATGATATTTCAATGAAAGGAAATATTTCAAGAACTGAATAGTTTTGATTATACAGTGTACAGTACCTTTTAAGAAAACTATGAAAATATAAATTGCTAGCTTCTAATAGCAACAAAATAGATTCAACAGTGAATGCAACAAGTACAGTCAGGATATGACGTTGACGTTGAACGATTTGTTTGAAGTAAATTTTGACTTTTGTCCTACCTAACATGACATAAACCATACGATAGAAACGAAATAGAAGATAACGATTAATCAATAAAGTTCTGATCGGTGAAAATGTGTGGTTATCTTTGATAAAATTTTTCATGTTTACTGTTTATAAGGATATGTGGACGACATAACAAAGAATTCAGCTTGAGTTTAGGAAAATCATTCCACATACTAACTCTTTTGTGAAGACTCTTTTTTGTTAAGCATTCTAAGGATCTCTCATTCCTTCCCATTTGTTCCCTGTGGTGCATATAATACTGTATTCTGTTTTGCAAACAATCATACATCTAGACATACTCTGGTAAACAGCCAAAAATTAAAGTTATTTACTGCCACACAAGTACTCATGAGCAGAAATCAAAAGCAGCTACAGTGAGGGTGAAAATATGATCCTACAGTTGTTGGGCATTTGATCTGCATGCTTTGGAAACGCTGTAAAAACTCACAGGGACAACTCCACAATTTGGTAGTTTTATATTCTATCAATTTAAATTATATCAAAATTAAGTAAGTATGTGCTTTCAACACATACTGTATACTGCAAGCCCAACTCATCAGTTGAACAGAAAAAAATGTAGTCCAAAGAGTTATGGATAAAAAGATTTTCTAACTTGGCTTTTAATACAACTACACTCTCAGCTCAGTGTCATTTTAAGTTATATTGTCTGATGTTTGCCTTAATATGTATATGTCCAGCTACTGCGTTTTGAAATCATGACTAACTTGTATCAACCCGTCCTTATCACGATTAAAGTCAAGAGTGAACTTTAAAACTTACCCTTTTGCATTGAGTGTACACCACACTTCACATGTACTCAACGGATTTTATACCACGAATTAAATTCTGGTATAAATTAGAAATCGATTGCAACAGTTATTGATTTCCTAATAGTGAGCAGAGTTGAATTAAAAAAAAAAACATGAAGCAAGGAAACAAGAATGCTATGGAAAACCAGGAGCGGGTTTCCAGCTGTTCCCTCCCCCCTACACTGAGCCTGAGGAGACCAAAGCAAGAAGCGAGGCTCCTACGCGCTTCGCCCTTAAGCGCTCTTAGTCCAACGGTCGCTGTTGAGGCGCGCGCCAGGCGGGTGAGTATTCTCGCCACGCCTCCTCCCTACCCGCCAGGTCTAGTCCCAGGAGCCAAGTCGCTCGCGCCTTTCGCGAGCAGCAGCACGCGCCCCGCGCTTTCCCGTAGCTTGGGGCTAAGAGCAGCTGCGTGCTTTGCAGCGGCGGCAGCCGCCGCCTCCTTCCACGCCCCGCCGGCACAATTTTCTTTTTTTGCGCACACGCCCTGTGATACACGTTAAGTATTTCTTTAAAAAGACAAACAAAAAGTAAAAAAAAAATAAAAATAAAAAATAAAAATGAAGGCGCAGCCACGCGGAAAACTAGTTACACGCGCCCTCTGCTGGAAAGACGCTTTGCAAATCCAAGAAGAGTTCAGGAAAACTGGAGGTGTATGTAATACAAATATATTTTAACAGGGTTGGGCAGCAGCACTTTTCGCCGGAGAGAGAAGATGGAGAATCCGAGAATATGCAAGCCGTAAGTA
>NW_015387674.1:45103-61584 GCF_001527695.2 Protobothrops mucrosquamatus
CCCCCCCCCCGGTTCCGCGTGCTAGGGGAAGAGCAGGAAGGAAAAGAAAGCCGCCCGTTAGACACTCTATCCTCCACAAACCAGAAAGGGCGTAAGAAAAACCCAACTCAAGTTACAGTTCTGTAGTTACTACCCACAAAGTAAGAGTCAAAAGCGGCAGCAAGACAGCCCATTTAGCAGCTACTTATAAACACGGCTGCAGAACCACGTTTGCTTATTAGAAAAATAGACCAGGAATGAAGAAACTGGACTTACCGGCCAAGCAAACTGAAAAGGTATAACAATCCTCCCCATGTCGTGGTTTTTACCCTGATGAAAATTTCGGCTGTTCAGATAAAAAGTATTTCCACCAAGAACAGGAGTAGATCCGGAGCCGTAACTGCATGTCCCAATAGGCGTGATTTTAGCCTGATATTCCTTCAAACAGACTTTCACGTAAGTATCACACTCATCCCGAGTACAGTCCACGTTCGTTGGGGGTTTCATGCCATCACAACATTCCCCATTCAACAATTCGCCGTTTACATTCTTTACCGAGTTAATCTGCAGCTCGAAATAGCCCGTGGACTGGGAGACCTAAAAATAAAGAAGCAAAAAGGGAGAACCTCATTAACTGTAGTGTCTGGGGGGAAAAAGTGCATGGAGATTTACAAGCGGCCACTCCAGAGTTCCCAACGACAAAGTAGCCTTCTGATAAAACTTAAAACTATAGGCACTATTAAAAGATAGGAAACAGTGCCGCAATTCCGGCTTATCGCAGTAATAGGAAGGCCGATTGCAAGCCGCGCAAAAGACCTGCAGAATGCTCCATTGTCAGCTAAAATAGGCACTTCGAAATTATTTGATGCCAGCCGAATAGGCGCTCCCCATTTTTAAAAGTAATTGGAAGAGATGCAAACCGTGTTACTGCTTTTTAAATCAATGCGTTCGGAAAATGGATTAAAAACAACGCCGAGGGTGCTACGCGCAAACGTGCAATGCAAGTTTGCCTCCGCGTCCTTCCAAAGCAAACACACAATTGGAAGCATCGACTAGTTAAGGGAGCTTGCAAATAGCCATCAGTAAAGCCGTAGCTTTCCAATCTACCCCGAAGCAAAATCGGGTTGTTGTTGTTTTTGTAGTTTCACAAAACAGAATGTATCTTTTTCTTTCAAAAGGAGGGAGCGACAAGGTACTCAAATCTCATCACCGGTTTAAGTGGAAAGGTAAAACAAACTGTACAAAAGTCGTCCCGATCAATTTCCGCCCAAAGCTAACCCTCCCCGCGCTCTTCCTTTGAAACAACTATCACCACCACAAGCCAGTCCTGCCGAAACGCAGGCAGTTCTTTTACCTGCGTCCATAAAGTTAGGAGCAGCCACAGCCTGAGCGCCGCAGCAAAAAGAGCCCAGTGCCGCCCGCCACAATCCAGCATGCCTGCTGCTCCGAGCTGAACGCCTTTGGATCAGGGAAAACAGGCGAGGACGCGACAAGCCATCGGCCAGCCGCTGCTCGGCGCATCGGCGGCAGGAAGGGCAGGAAGGCTTTCGCCGGGTGCAAGGTGAAAGCTCTCCCGAGCCTTAATCACCCCTCCCCCGATGCTTAGCCTAACAGCCTGGGACCGGTGGAGGCGCAGCCAGCGCTCGCCAGCCAGGATCCACCTAGATTACAGCACTCCGCAACAGAAAAGGGAACGGTCTGCCAGCAGCGGCGGCGGCAGCCGTCCCTCGCAACTCTGCTCGCTCCTCTGTGCGCCTCTGCTGTGCGAACACCCAACAAGTAGGTGCCAGAGTGACAGCTTCATCGCCCATTAGTCAGCAGCGCCTCTGCCTTCATATTAATGAGGGGGAAGGGCCCAGAGCAGCAGCGGACGGGTGTGGCCACGCGACTCCTTAAAGGGCGGGGGGAAAGCGAAATAAAAAACGCTGGAGCGTGCGCAGCCGTCGGAGGTTTTTCCAACCTGTCATTTATCTCCCGCCCGGCAAGGGCCCTGCGGCGGGCAGTTGCGCAAGCGGGCTGTTGCGCGTGGGCAAGGCCCTGCCCAGTACGTGCGCGGCGCTGTGGGGGTAGGAAGGGACGTGTGCCTTCTTGCCCCGTAACGTGTGCTAGACTTCGCTTCGCTGCCAGTAAAGGAGTGGTATCTCTTGTGCTCAGCAAGCGTGGTATGCCTTTGGATGTCTGTTTACAGTTATACCTGTCCTTGCGCGTTTATTCCAAGATAAATTAATTGCTCTGAATTAATCTAATTTTGAGTGCTTTTTCGATTTCCCCATCCAGGAAACTATGCCCCATTCTTCGATCCTACAGTATCCAAAGGAATCGAGAAAAATATGCTTAAGTCAGTTTACTGCTAGCGTTGGAACTGAAACAAAGGCCCGTAAAAGAAGTTTTGTGATGCTTGTTTACCGATAAATGTTCTATAGATAAGGAGAATACATGTTTATTTTCAGTCTTTGTCCTGGGTTAGTTATGGGGGCAGGGACCAAAATAATGGAAATCAAAGACAGTACTCCTAAATTACAAGTTTCAATCAATGCCCTGTTAGCTGGGAGGAAATCTGAGGATTTTAACCCTTCACCTATAGGCATCAGATTGGGTGAGTTAAATCTGTTTTATCATCCTGGAGGAATAATGAATAAATGCCAATGAGAGACTGTTTTTGCACAACACGCTAGGCTATGATTTATGGAAGCCAGGCTAAAATAAAATTGTAAACCACACTGGTTGAATTTGTACAACACAACCACAAACTAACAAATATCATTTTAGCCTAGCACATTTTAGCAGGTTGCCAAACCTGCAAATTTTGGTTCTTATCATGTGACCCATCCAGTCCAACTATTTAATGAAGATTATTCTTGTTCTAGCCTTGGTTCTTGTATAGTTCAATATTGGTTCAAAAATTATGCCAAGCCATAAATAGTTTGCTTTGTTTTAGTATAATGTCATTCTACATCCAACAGCTGCAATTTATAATGAGTTCTTGGTTAATAGTTAAAGATTAGTGGTTATAATAGCACAGCATGTGTGAATGTGGCCTATTGTGGTTTAGTGAACAAACTAAACTGGGTTGATTTCTTAAGCCACAATTAGGGTTTACACATGCTAAGTTATAATGCATGGGTTAATAGACCATAATGATTGGATTTATACAACAATTATATTAAATCTTAATGTACTTTGTGTTTGACATTTGTGTGAATCATATTTGTGGACCATGGTTTATGGCTTAGTGTATTGTTGAGCATATTTATATAAGAAAATGTATATGCCCCCTCCCCAACTCACTCTCAGTGACTCCAGGCAGCTTACAAAGATAAAAACCCAATATAAAATCCCCCACACCCCAGCAACAACAATCAGTCAAATAAGCTCCATCTGAATCTGGGTTTCCCAGGCCCATTGACAAAACCAGGTTTTCAGGGCCTTGCAAAAGAATGTCAAAGTGGAGTCAATCTTATATCCGTGGGGATGATGTTCCATAGGGAGGAAGCCATCACAGAGAAAGCTCTTCTTGGTCATGCTAGATGTATCTCCTTAGGAGAGGGAACCTGTGGCATTCCCTGCCTCCCCCTCTTATTGATCAGGTAAATGTGACTGGGAAAGGCAGTGCTTCAAATAACCTTACAGCCATATAGGGCTTTAAAGGTAATAATCAGCACCTTGAATTGGACATGGCAAATGGGCAGCTCACATGTGAGCTTCAAGTCCTGCTGTATTTTAAACCAACTGAAGCTTCTGGATACTTTTCAAGGGCAGGCTCATGTAGGACCCTTTGAATTTGTGGCTAATTGAGCAATAAAAACCAGCTAATGATTCAGTTACTATTGGCAGATAGAGGTGAAATGGAATTCTATTTACTGAATGCACTCTATAAAAGCCTTGTCCAAGTGGCACCTTCCAGTTGCTTTTGGACTTCAGTTCCAGTATCCCAATCTCACCCTATTTGGGAGGCACCAGAATGAGACAATTTAACAAGTAAAATCAAAAGCAAGTCCCAGTATGGCCATTTCCTTGATGGGGCTTAAAGTTTCTTCATTGCATTACACAGCTATCGCTGAAGTAATACATATGCCTGTTCTCATTACTACAAATTATTTTAATTATTTAAAATGGTTGGATGATTCTAGAACAAGGTGTCAAACTCACAACATCATGTGACGTGTCATGACGTATCGAAACTTTTTTTCCATTGCCGGCAATGGGGTGAGCACGGTTTCACCATGATGCATCCGGTCTGTGGGCCGGCAGTTTGACGCCCCTGCTCTAGAAGATGTTATCAATTGCTATTGGGGAAATGACTGTTGTCTACAAGATACTGAGCCACAAACCATTTAATTGTAATTTAATCTAGGATGTTGTATAAACCTAGCCTATAACTTACCAAGATTTGTTAGTTGTTTATAAACTGATTTGTGTGAACCTGACTTCTGTAAAACTATGATTTAGCTTTATGAATCTAAACTAATAGTGTTTGGGCTGATACTTAAGGCATTTTTTCACATAAATGCTTAATATGTTTTTTTCAGTTTTGGTTTGGAGCAGTACATAAACTCAACCAATAAAACAGATGTTCCATGTTAAATTGATGTGAAAAATGATATCTGCCAAAAAAATAGCATATTATCTCATCTTAACAGAAATGTTCAGAGTGCCAGCCAACTAACAATGGTATCCTTCAAAATAACATTAGTTGTGTTAGCTGGGGGTTATGGGAATTTGTCCAATACAGCTGGAGGGCATCAGATTGGAAGAGGCTCTATAAACTATTAAATTCTCAGTCACCTTATTTCCTGTATTGCCTTCCCCATCTACTTCTCTATCATTTTTCTTAACTGTAATATATTAATAGTTAATAGTTTCTGTGACCATTGGGTGCTCAATTCTCTTGACATTGGAGGAAAGGCAGAGATAACATACATTTCTATAAATCTTAAGCCTTCCCAAACTATGTTGATAAATTCTTGATACTTTTTGTTTCAGCTTTTTGTTGTTGTATGAAAAAAATTTTATTGGAACAAGGCTGACTGGATTCCCAAATTGCACTAATTCATGCTTTGCTAGGTAAACCCCAATGTAGTTACCACAAACCAAGCACTTGCATTACCCCAATTTGGTCTAGTGCAGGCATGTCAAACTGCCAGCCCGCGGGCCGGATGTGTCATGCCGAAACCGTGCCTACCCCGTTGCCAGCAATGGGGAAAAAGTCGCGATACGTCGTGCAACATCATGTGACGTTGTGAGTTTGACATGCCTGGTCTAGTGGCTAGAAAGCAGTAGACTGAATTCTCATCCTGCCTTAACCTTAAAAGCTAGCTGGGTGACTTTGGGCCAGTTCCTCTCTCTCAGCCCATCTCAGAGGGAGGTTGTTGTGGGGAAAATAGAGAGAAGAAAGATTATTAAGTTCATTGCCTTATTTATCAAAATAATAATCATGCAATAAAAAATCTGAAATTAAAAAAGATTAAAAATGCAGCCCAAACTCCTTGTAGTTAAGGATTATCACATCATTACTGTAAATCACCTGTAGCAAACCATTCTTTTCCAGCTGTTCTGTGAGTGCTGAAGGTATCGGTTGATTGATGTCAGCTGCTTGGGCATCCACATAGTTATATGGTGTACTCAGCAGCTTGTAAATCTAAAAAAATCTCCCTTCATCATTAACCCTTTCATCCTCCGGCACTATTAGAGAAGCACGTTGGGAACATAACGAAGAAGTCAAAGAACTGTAATCGCCCTGCTGGGCTTGGAAGCATTTCATAAAGCAAGCCCTCTGCCCCCCTTTTCAGAAATCCAGCCTGATTCCTCAGCTGCCAACCGGCACACCACTCTTCTGCTATTCATGGTCAGCCTATAGCTGAGCTACAGTACCTCCTTCAGCTGACACAAGAGCAGCTGCTAAATGGGAGCCAGCTGGCCAGCTGCTCACCCCAGCTCAGCTGCTTCTGCTGCACTTCATCTGTCCCATTACCCCTTATGACTCCTGTCTTTTATCTTCAAACTGTGATGGGCCTACTTGCATAGTTGCTGATCCTCACTTTGGAGTCTAGGAACCTTCCTTATCAAAGTGGGTCGGAGAAAGGTAAGAGAAGAGCCAGGATCTGAGTTCACTAAGACATACTTTAACCATGGTTTTCTAATTAAGTAAAAGGCAAAAGAGGTATGTGAACTGAAGGGAAACCAGAGTACAAGACAAAGTAGTTGGGTTTACAGCAGTAAACAACAGTTTAGAATGGTTTAGAAATTGCAATGGCTGCATTCACACATTGCATGTAGTTTAGCTTGTAAACCAAATCAATGATTTTGTTTCTCTAACATAAGCTATGTTGTGATCAATATTATCTGCTCCTGTGACTAATTGGAGGCAATCAATATTTTGAAATGGTGTGTTTTTAGTAAATTTCTTTGCTGGTTAATTAACTACATTTTAACTACAATTGAGCAGAAAGTGTTTTTTAAAAGGCTACTATATTCCTTCAGTCACTGCAACTACCACGCAGCCAGGAGTTCATGTCTTCCAAACACTGTCTACCTACAACACTTATTCCTCGTCTTCTTTCAGACCCAACCTTATTTTTCAGCCTTCCCAAATAGCAAAGAATGTTGCAGAAATTCCTAAACATTCATATCATTTGTTCCTCCAAATACAATCTTATGCTCTCTAATAAAACCTTAGCTAAGAAGTACATTACTTGTCTATCCTATCATTGCATTTCCTCTTCTTATGCCAGGATGGAATGGATTCCCTAGAATCTATGCCATCCATGGCTGGTAGGGAAAAAAAAGATTTGGAGGTGTTATCATTCATGGTCATCCCTCTTCTCTAAGGATCTTGTCATCTCATTTGTAGATGCCAACAGGTCAAATACCATTCATACAGGAGCACTAGCTGGCATATGCCCAGAAATAGCATGTCAAGCATTGATGCCATTGGATACTTCATAAACCTCTGGGTCAGTTCAAAATTCTATTAGAGCTCAAAATCTTTATTCAGTACTGAGGCCGTTAAGTGTAGAATACCACAACAGTTTATCAAGTTGAGTTTTCTATGTACTACCAGCCAGTGAGAAGTTGAACAGGTTGTAGAAGTTCAATAAATGTAGTATGCATAATAAATGGCCTGGAGGTAGGCTGCATACCTGCTGGCCTGCATGCTACTAGAGTGGGGATAGGCACCATCCCAGGTAACTAATTGTGATGATGGAAGATACTAGTCTTAAGCCTGATGCAAAACTAACATTTATGGTGGGAGATCATGGTCTTCTTACTACTGACCTTATCAGGTTCTGTTTCTCACACATTTATGGTGGGAGATCATGGTCTTCTTACTACTGACCTTATCAGGTTCTGTTTCTCACTGCCACCTTATCAAGATAGAAGGCTCTAAATGCCTCTATGGATCTGGGAAACATCTGAATCTTGATTTCTCTTATTTTACCTACCGAAGGGATTTTCTGTAATTAGAAGTGCTGTGGACTTTGATGCAAGACTTTGAACAATGGAATAGTCATTGCTTCATTACCACTTGCTGTACTATACCTGTGGTACCCTTAGATGTTTTCCTATGGCCATTGGGAAACGCCCTGAGTCCTATGGGAGAAGGGCGGTATATAAATTAAATTTGATGATGATGATGATGATGATGATTTGAGTGAGTAGAAAGAAAAGAAAAACTGGTGCTGAATTTAATGTTGCCTGTTTTCTCTTTGCAGTGTACTTCACATGGAGAAATAATGTATCAGTGAGTAGGTCCACCAGCCATGTCCTATGAATCTCATGTCAAAAGAAGCTTTGTGGCAAGGAGTTCATCCTATTGTCTTTTCATTCATTGGGTTTATGTAGGCCCATTATCTACATATTCAGTGCAGTTAACTGACAGAAAACAATTAGCCTCTTGGAAGACGAGTCTGATTTCCAGTCTTGGCTACATGTTCATGACTGCAAATATATGCTGTGGGTTGCTAGCATTAACTCTGTTTCCTCTTGTAGTGGGTATGGGACATATATCTTTCTCCATCTAGCCTTTTTCATTAGAGACCATGGAATCATAGAATCATAGGGTTGGAAGGTACCTTGGAGGCTTTCTAGTTCAATCCCCTGACCAAAGCAGCAATCTTCAGACCTCTCAAGACAAAATGTCTAAATAACCTTTGTTTGAAAACCTCCAATATTAAAGCATTCCTAGTTCCATGAAACAGGTGGTTTCGGAGCTTATTTCAAGTTTGGGTCTCTTGGTAAATTTTCTACCCATTATTTCTTGTTCTGCTCTTGGCACTATTGAGAAAACATATTTTCCCCATGACAGCATTTCAAGTATTAGAGGACCGTAATCATTTCTCCCTTTTAGTCTTCTCTTCTTTAGGCTTAACTGTTCTTTGTAGCATTTAGCGTCCAAGCTTCTCACCATCTTTGTTGGTCTTCTATGCATACTTTTCAGTTTTTCAATAGTGTTACTGCAGCGGTTGTTCAAAGGAGTAGTGCAACATTAGATCACTAGGTGAGTGCAGGAGAGAAAAAAATAAGCATAGATGATTCCTTAATTAGTTATTGACTATAACTTAAGATAGATACATAACCATGGATAACGGTCACTGAAAATATTGGACAGCTTTGTCATCAAGCATAGATCCAGGATGAAAGCAAGTTATTGTGTCAGAATACTTCTGTTCAGATTGTCCCTAAATCCAATTCCTATAAAGAAGCAACTGTCAAAGAATATGCTAGTAAGCACATTTCCTTTCAGTGCTTTGTACATTATCTATCTATCTATCTATCTATCTATCTATCTATCTATCTATCTATCTATCTATCTATCTATCTATCTATCTATCTATCTATCCATCCATCCATCCATCCATCCATCCATCCATCCATCCATCCATCCATCCATCCATCCATCCATCCATCCATCCATCCTGATATACATCTAATGCATGTAGATAAGTCAGCCCTTAGTCATCTACCTGATTAGCCAATGGCTGGTTCCCATTAATTCTACTTATCCAGGACATATACATTTAGAGCCAAGTATTTCTTGTGTTTTTGAACTTTGTTGTTGGAGAAGATTCCTGAGAATACCTAGGACAGCCAAGCAAACAAACAAATGGATCATTGAACAAATCAATCCGGAGTTTCACTTGGCACACAAATGGCCAAACTCAAATCCTCCTTTAGACACAAAATGCAAGACCTATGTCTCTGGAGGAGGCTGTAATGCTGGGAAAGGTGGAAAGGAAAGAAAACAAGAGGTTGACTATTAGCAAGGTGGACAGATTCATTTACAGAGGTCAGTGGTGATGGGTGCTCTGTTGAAAGATCAGACAAACCAGGTTAGGGATAGATTGTTATGGAGAAAATCTATGTGGTCACTAGAAGTTAAAATGTTTTGATGACACATAATTTCTGACAGGCAACTGCTGCTGTTTTGGCCATTGTATGAAGTCACTTATTTATTTAAACATATTTGTATCCTGCTGCAATCAAAACCCATCTGTGATGGCTCACTTTTTCTAAGAGTAAAGAAGGGCAGACTAAGTGGCCTTCAGTCTCCTGGTCAATGGCAGAGATGAATATATATATGTTGTCCATAAAAAAAAGAGGTAATAGCTTCTTAGGGTTGTGGCACTCTTGGCCAAAACTCAGGTTTACAGCCTGGAGAACTGATCTAACTGGTCACTGGAGGGCCCACTTGACTGCAGAGCTGTACCAAATTACTTTCAATAGCTCAAACTCTTTTGAAGTCAGTTTTACACTTTCCTCAACTTTTTTTAAAACTCACAATATGTTCTGTTTGGAGCCATCCTTGAAGATTACTTTTAAAAACCATAAATAATTCATTGTATTATCAGTATATTGCTAAAGTGCTTTTGGTTATTGGTAGCACATCTCTGTATGCAGAGATGTCCCCACAGGGAAGTGCAAGTGGGGCAAATGACAGAATGTATACAGGGAAGTCATCAATGAAATGATGACTTGTTTGTTATCAGATTCAGGGCAATATTACATAATTGTGTATGTTTGTGTTTTATGTCATCATGTTACCATTTTGACATCATCTTTGCTTGTTCTAGACAATATTGCCTTCTGATCTGCTTCTGAACATCATTCCAAGTGCTATTTCTTAGCTACACATGTTTACATGACTTTAACTCTAGATATCTGCCCAAGGGATACGTCTTTTCCCTCATCAGCTTGCCTTATACTTTAAGATCTTTTTTGCACTGACTATTTTGCTGCTATTGCTATTATTGTGCTACTATTACAACTAGTGCCCTCAAACTATTGCTAGCTTTTATTTTCTCTGGGAAGGAGGTTGATTACTCTAGTATCTTCTGCCTTAGCTTTACCAGATGCTTAATTTACCTGTCTGCATGTTCCTTCTGGCTGGGTTAACATATATTCTGCTAATATGATATGTTAAACTGATTAATTGACTGATTTAGTATGATATTTGATCCCAGCCTCTATCTGAGAATTATAGAGTGACCTCATTGAAATATATTGCTAAGCTGTTATTTTTATTTCATGTTGAAAGAATCTACCTATTGTGGTTCATTAGTATATACAAACTAGATCATTATGGCTTGTTCAAAACATGATTTAATAAACCATTTTAACTAAAATTATTGGCTTTATATAGCACAGTAGATAAAACCGACCATAATCTGTGAAACCCATAACTGAAGAAAAACAAATTGAATAAGGACCATGGAATAGATAGAAAACATCTTACGTTTTACAAACTTCCCACATGAATTTCTGCTAACTATGAAATGCAGGCATACAGTTATGTACAAAGATGATGCACATCCATTCTGCAAACCAATAGAACATGAAGCTGAAATTATTAATATGGATGCAACTCTTTACCTGTGAGCAAACTGCTGTGATGTAAATGAACTTGCATCTGAAAAAAAATGTCTAAAATTGTGGAGTTCTGTGCCTGATCTATTGCATTAAGCTATTCCACAAGATTGATAACAACGCAGTCGAAGTGTTTATACAAGGCTAGATTGCTGGGGAAATGTCAGTATGTAGTAAGAGAAAACATTAATAGTGTGCAGCACCATGGAAGAAACAGTTAATAGCAAGAAAGAGATTGCAGATGAAAATATAATAACTTGCAGTAGAGGGAACCATTCAGTGATGCACACGAGATTAATTTCCAAAGTACCTCGGGGCTTTTGCCAAAGGAAGCTGTGCTTGGATATTGAGCTTCCATCCATATACAGAACTACTTTGCTCTCAATGGCAAGCAACTGTCAGTCTCTGTGCAGCTGCAATTTACTGCAATGTTTCAGTTCTCCAATAAATTTTCGTAGGTGCTTAGAAAGACTCACAGCAGTTGTTATATGACTGAGATAAAGTGTTGCCTTGGAACTTTTAAGTCAAGAGTCCCATGAAAGCACATTTTATTTTTCTAAAATAAGGTAAAAGACCTTCAAGTTGCTCTCACCTCCACGTAATTACAGTACATAGACACTTTTATATTGTTTTCTTAACAATATTGTGGATGTAATTTGCTGTTGTCTTCTTTCTTTTTTTTTACTTCCCAGTTTAGACTAAAGCCCTGCCTTTCTTAATGCTCTCCCTGCAAGAACTCCTTTGATTAAATTGTAGGAAAATTCACAATAAATGAAACATCTGTGCTTGCTGAATAATCATGCTATGGAATTTATAGCCACAAACTACAATGATGGCCACTGACTTAGATGACCTCGAAAGAATCAGACAAATTATAGAGAAGGTTTATTAATATCTGTTTGGTGGTAGTAGTTATTTCATTTTTAATGAAAAAGTGGGAGGGAGTTCTGTGGGTAAGCCAAGGAGAAAGCTTCACTGGGGCACTTCTGAGGGTCATGAAGGGAGGAGAAACAGTGCAACCCATATTACAGGTAGAAAGAATGACCCAATGAGTCATGGGTTGTCTTGTGTGTGTATGTGTATACACACACACACACACACACACACAGATGGAGATGATACAATGTCAAATAGGAATCTTCATAGTTGAGTAGGGTTTGGATCTAGTACATGTCCCTTCCTACCTAATTTTCTAACATTCAGGTCACGAAACTATTTTGGGTCTCTGGTCACGACTGTTCAGAGGCTACACACTGCCAGGTTTTAAAGATAGCTAATAGAGAAGGATTCTTGCTTTTATGTCATTCTCCTTTGGGCCCCAGGAGTACTAGCTGAATTCTTATCTAGGTGATTAGAGGATCTAGAGGATTAGATTTACAATTATCAGCTTCACACATTGCCCTGGAAGGGAAATGAACAGTTTGCAAGGAAGAATAATTGCTTAGGAAAAGAGTTAAGCAGCCTCCTTATACCTACAAATGCTTTGCAAATGTACATCTGGCAAATGTAAGCCTGGTAACACATAAAGTAAAATATTGATCCAGTCTGGAACAGTAAATCTGGGGATCATCACTAGTTTTTTTTCCTGCCTGTCATTATACTGAGAAAAATAAATAATTGATATTGCTATATGGAGAAGGGCTTAATGCTGGGAAAGATTGAGGGCAATAGAAGAAGGGGACGACAGAGAATGAGGTGACTGGATGGAGTCACTGAAGCAGTAGGCATGAACTTAAATGGACTCCAGAAGATGGTAGAGGACAGGAAGACCTGGAGGAACGTTGTCCATGGGGTCATGATGGGTCGGACACGACTTCGCAATTAACAACAACAACATTGCTATATGATGTAACGAAGTGGGAGAAATGTGCTAACTGTTCACTTTGGGGGAGTTATATGGCTGAAATTAGTTATTAATTTTGTATTTTCTTTGTTGAAAAAGTAAGCCGACTGAGTGATTTTGGGCCAGTCTCTTCCCAAAACAACTCACAAGGTTGTTGTAGTTGTTGTAGGGAAAATAGGAGGAGTCTTATGTGCATTCGCTGCTTTGACCTAGTTATAAAAATGATAAAGATGGGATAGAAATAAATACATAAAAATAAATAAAAAATAAAATACTGTATAGCTCAATGGTTCTAGGAAATATTAATAGGTTAATACAGTTAACCCTGGAAAACTCATATTTTTATTTTAATTCCTCCAGAAATATTAGAAACACACACACTACCATGAATACAAAAATTAAACAGTGAAATACACAATGACATATTAGAAACACTTAATAAATTATTAAAATGTCTTAATAAAACAAAGAAAAAAAGTCAAAATAAGAGAATGCAGAGAATTTTTTAAAACAACTAACATTAAACATCTCAATATATATATTAAACATATAGAAATCACTGTTTACAAAAAAGGCCTTATAATATTATATTATTATCAAATAAATAAAAAGCATCCAATAACAGAACCTTGTTACTCTAAAATATCATGAAATCTGTACCAAAGCAAAACACACTTCATTTTCTGATTAGAAAATATGGCTTTTTACAAAAGAGTCAAATTATAGATTTTGAAACAAGAACACCTAAAGAATTCTAGTTACCACAATTAGAGATATGTCACCATCAGCATTCAAAGTAATTCTCACTGAATAAAACTGATGCGTTTTATTTTGCAGTTCAAAGGCATATAAACTTGTTCCTATGTCTTCTCACAAATCTTTGCAGCAGAAACAAAGATTATTACTGTAATATTATTACAATTATAAATATGTTAATCTTTAAAGATGCCACAGACTCTTTGTTTCAGTTGGCTAAGTCAGCCACATATTTCTATGAAACTTACTCCCTGCTTAGTATTTGTAGAGCTACAACTTTTTTTAATCTTAAAAACTTGGGTGTAATGCAAGCTATGTATAGATGTATGTATCATATACCTAAAATAATTCATCATTTAAATATAAATAAATGTGAAAATTAACATTGTAGATCTTTTTAGCAGGTGGAACAGAAAAGCGATTGTGATAAAATTAAAACAATAATGCTACAATTTATTTTTGGAAGAAAAAAATATTTTTGTATATTTAAAATTCATCCCTTAATTTCAAATGATAAACACTCTTCAGTCTTGATTTCTCTAATTTATCTCATTAATTAAAAGTTGCAGTTAATCATTTAAAATTTCAGCTTGTATTTCTTTCATCTATGTTGTACAATCTTATCAACTTCAGACTATTTTCAAGGGACAAATAATAACAACAATATGTTTCTCTCAAACGTTTGGATATTCTTGACCACATCTTTGGATCCCCCTGCATTGTTCAAATGTTTCTGTCCTTGCTTTTATTTCTTATGACTTCTCTTATCCTGAGAATTGGTCCTGAGCTCTGATTCAGTGTTAATCTTGCAATTTGCAAATATTTTAAAAAGTAAATAGCTGGTGGCCTGGAGTCTCCTGAAACCATTTTATCTACCTTCTGATGGACTTAAGAGCTTGAGATTTAGTCTGAATTGATTTCTTTATGTGTTATGTACATAAAACAAT
This sequence comes from Protobothrops mucrosquamatus, assembly GCF_001527695.2. Lineage (NCBI taxonomy): Eukaryota > Metazoa > Chordata > Lepidosauria > Squamata > Viperidae > Protobothrops > Protobothrops mucrosquamatus. The sequence goes on from NW_015387674.1 coordinate 59,492, forward strand.
AAACATTGTTTTCCACAATTACTAATATCTGTGTACTGTATGTAATTTTGTCTCTTAAATTAGCTTACCTTTTGTCTAATTTCGTCCTATTACTCTCACCAATAACATTTTGAATTTTATTTTTCTGTTCTTGCAAAAAACAGTTTGTGTCATCAGCAAATCTCAGTATTTCTTCCATCTCTTCATCCAAGTCATTAATAAATATATTGCACAGCAGAGAAGCCAGGATTAGGCTATTGTGACATCTTACTTGGTATCTGGTTCCCTTGTGATGAAGAATTATTATTGAGCACTTCTGAGTACAATTTGAAAACCAGTTTATGTATCCACTTAATTTTCATGGGATACTTTGCTAAACAATTTACTGAAAAAAAGATGCATCTCCTGAATTCCAAAAAATAATTAAAGAAGTTATCCAGGAAAAGTCTAGCATGGCTTCAGAAGTCATGCTCAGCTACCATGTTGGAGAACAAGCTCTTTATGTTGTGGCTCTAGAATCTCCCAAGGTATTCAGATGAGACTGATTTTTCTGCAATTTCTGGAAGTCTTCATTTTCCTTTTATAAAATAGGGATAACAAATGCCCTTATTGTGCGTCACTTCACCAACTTTCTGGCATTTCTTAAAGATTATAAGTTTTCAGCCAATCAACTAATTTGTTTGGTACCTGACAGCCCTACAAGATAGATAGCTCAAGAAACTGATTCCGCAGGGAATCCTTTCTGAGATGGGCTCCAGTAATAGAATCTTGCCATGTCTGCCTGGGCCTCCTTTTCCCTTCTTTTTACAAGCCAGGGACTTGGGAAGAGCCAGTCTGAGTCTCTTTCTGATAGGTTCCTGGCTCCCTGGCTTAATGCATAATTTCTTCTGCTGCTGTTCTAAAAGCCAGGTCATCTGGCTCCATACAATTGCATCTAGGATACAATTCCTCTGGCCCTTTATATTTGCAAATAAGGAGACATTTTCTAGATTTCTGTCAGTCTCTAGCTTGAATCCTATCTCTGGATAACATTTCTTTTAAATCACATCACTTTTAAATTCCAGTAAATAACTGCTGGAGGTGCATTAATTCTCTTCATACATTTCCAAAATGTTTTCTTTCTTTCCACCAAAATTGCTTTGAATTTTCTCCACCTCTTTTAATCTTAACTATTCTTTGCTCTCTTTGAGCACATTCTACAACTATCTTTTTCCATTTTCCATTTATATGCATAATGTAATCTTTTTTTCATAGTATTTTGGGGAAAAACATTTTCTTACATGTATTTTTCCTCATTTACAAGCTCCTCATTCCACCAAGCATTCTTTTTTATACTTCCCATTAATGTAACTCCACACTGTTCTATGGTACTATACGATAGATTGCTTTTCACTTTGTACCAAACAAATTCCACATCCTCTTTCTACCTGGCCCTACCAAAAATGTCCAAATTCAAAACACTCATCACCTTTGTCTCCTTTGGCAATTCCTCCAGTCCATCATCATCATAAAAATACCCAAATCATTGTGCTTTTAGATTTATATTTATTTCTTACTTATATTTATGAATAAAAAACTACGTATATGAAATCAACAAATTATTTTCTAAACAAATATTCACCAACCTATTCGCATTCATTCCTGGATTTCTGAATGGCCCCCACTTTTTTGCACTTTCTCTTCTTGCTCCCATTTATTCAATCACATATTCCAGCAAAATAATCCTCCCCCCGATTGCATTATTTCAGAATATTTCCAACTGTAGAAGTTATTATAAAATATTAAAGAAAAAGGTTTAGGTCTACCTGATTTGAAACTGTATTTTGCAGCTTGGTTAGTTTGGATGAAGGAGTGAGTGATGCTGAAAAACAGGAAGTTATTGGAATTAGAAGAGCATGCTTTGAGATTTGATTGGCATGGCTATTTATGGTATGATAAAGCTCAGGTTGATTTAGATTTCAAAAATCTCTTTACTACACATGCCATATAGAGAGTATGGGATAGATATAAACTTAGGTTGTCTCAGAAAATACCTTTATGGCTGTCACCACAAGAAGCGTATTATGCAAGATAATTAAGCATAAAAGGTTAACATATGGCGGTATATTGGAATT
>NW_015387674.1:61740-63003 GCF_001527695.2 Protobothrops mucrosquamatus
GTCTTTTGGTTTTGAACCAAGTAAGATGGAATTCAAAATGAAATGTTGAAACAAAAGATGAACAAGTGAACGTATGAAAAAATGGGCTAAAAACTTTGGGAATAATATACACATGGGAGTATATGTAAGTGGAAGGATTGAAATTCACATTGGTTTACAAGATAAATTTTATAAAATTATGTACCTTTGGTAGTTATCACCAGAAAAATAATCTAAAAAGTATCTCAAATATATGCTGAGAATGTGAACAACAAGACGTTGTTATCATAATTGCTGGACGTTAAAAAACTTTTTAAAAAAAGATTCAATGCCTACATTAATTCAGAAGAGATTTTAAAAAATATACAATAGTATACAATTGAAACCCTTTGGGACTTATGGATAAACAGTTGGGAAAAAATCTATGGAACTTTGTTTATGAGCATGATTTTAAAACTGGAGTGGTAGGAACATTAGAAAGATGCAGGGAATCATAAAAAGTTAGCATGTGAAAGACTATATTATGTTAGAGAGTACCGTAATATAGTATATATTAAGTGCCCATTGAATTTAGTTTATAATGTTGACCATGAAACACAAGCCAGAAGTTATCTGAGAAGTTGACTGCTGCTGCAGAGAACCTGGCAACATTGTATGTTGGAGCAGATTTAGTATCTGAACCCAACAGCATGTAGTAAAATTGTACTAGCTGATACTAGTATAGTGTAGTATAGTGCAAGTGTAGTATGAGCATTGGAGAAACACATGCTCTATTATTTTTATGCATTCAGAGATGCAAGGACATTTTGATGCTTAAAAGTGAATATTGACTTGATGGCACACAATAATTATATTGAAACTTTTACTTCCTTGCATGTATTCATCATTTCCACTCTTGATGATATGATCACCTACATTCATACATATCCTTCTCATTTTAATGTAATTTAATAGCTGCATAATATATTTTTCTGTCTTTTGGTTGTCAGATCATGCTTTTTTACATTTAGCTTCTCTTACATTCCAAGTCACAATTTCCTATCATTGGATAATCATTGGATGGACCATAATAATAATAATAATTTGGCAGCTTTGATTTTTTTAGATGCGCAGAAAGCATTTGATAGCCTCAATTGGCAATTTCTGTTCCAACAGATTGAGGATATGAAATTCGGCGAGAAATTTAGTAATATAATAAAGGCAATATATAGAACACAGAGAGCTAGTGTGATATTCAATGGAGAGAACACAAAAAGTTTTGAAATAAACAAAGGGGTAAGACAG
>NW_015387674.1:65820-66962 GCF_001527695.2 Protobothrops mucrosquamatus
CTTACCTGTGTTCGGTCGGATTCGGTCCGGGACGTCCTCCAACTGCTCTCTAGGCGTCTTTTCCGGCGTTTCATCTCTCTCAGCTCCTCAGTAAACCAAGGGGCTAATTGAGATCTGCGCCGGGTCAGAGGCCGCAGCGGCACGACTCGGTCCAGTGCTGCGGCCGCGGCCGCATCCCAGGCCGCGGCCTGGTCTTCCGTCGAGTCGTGACCTAACGCCTCCGGGTATGGCCCAAGCTCCGTCAGGAACCTCTCCGGGTCCATCAGGAGCCTGGGACGGAACCATCTAAGTGGTTCCGTCTCCCTGCGGCGAGGGGAAGCGGTCCGGAAGTCCATCCTCAGGAGTGCATAATATTTATATAGTCTCTGACTTTTCTGACTTAATATATAGTTGTTTTTAATTCTGTACAGAAACATTACTGAATTAGGCTGCCTTACAAATCTAAATTATATATGTGGTTTCTGAAGATGACCTAACTGTAACAGAAGCTTTTACTTCTGCTAGTTTATCATATTATCAGGTGCTTCACAATAAGGTAAAAAGTGGATAGGCAGCAGTTATTTTGAAGTAGAATATTTAGTTATCAATTCAATAGGCTCTCAAGCCCAAATCATTGATGAATGATAGTTTGATATTTGCAAAAACTAAGTGCAAACATTTGTGTCTACTCCAGTGGTGCCGAACCTATGGCACGCATGCCTGAGGCTGCACTCAGAGTCCTCTCTGTGGGCACGCATGCCATTGCCCCAGTCCTGCCTCCCCCTGCAGCCCCCTCACCAGCAGCTCCCCCGAGGAGAGTCTCAGAACAGTGCAGCAAAGGACATGGCAGCGGGGCAGCAGGGACAAGACTCCACCCTTGCATCCCATCATGCGCAGATGATGCGGGGTGCAGGCAGAGGGCGTGGCTCTGCTGGGCTGCCTGGGCGATCTGCTGTGGCAGGCCGTGAAGGTGGTGGGTGGCCCTGTGGGCGGGGCGGGAGTGGTTTTGGGGAACTCAGTCTCTAAAAGGTTCGCCATCATTGGTCTACTCTCAGGGTCCTGCTGATTCAATCCTTTCCAAGATACTTCTATAATAATGCCAACTTGTATACCACTTCCCAATGCTTTGGCCACCTAATCAGGAGAGAGGATTCACTGGAAAA
>NW_015387674.1:67316-73640 GCF_001527695.2 Protobothrops mucrosquamatus
CGCTGAGGACCCCGCGGAGACTACGGAGCCGAACACAGTAGGTCCGCCATCCTCACACATGCGCACAATAACAGCTGGGTAAGATATTCCTTATGTTCAAAGATATTTTAACCAAACTGCCCATTTCATTTTCAGTTTTGCCACTTTCCTCTTTTCTACTGATAAAGAGCCTAGATTATTTTAAAATTTTGCTTCTTTTCATAAGTAGCAAAATTCTAACAGTATTGGTAGTTGCTATGGTAAGGATTTTCTGGGTTGGCTAGCATTACATGAAATATGAGAACAAAAAGTTCAACACAAAGGATGAAACTTGAAAATACTCTCTCGTGTGTATTTATATTCAAAAATGTAAAATATGTGTGTGTGTGTGTCTGTATGTCTGTGTTACTACATATGTATATACATTTATACATACACATATACTTGAGTCCTTAACAACTAATGAACAAACATCATTATGAATTTGAAATAAATGGGTATATCCTAAATGGCAAAAATTTGGATCTGCATCACTCAAGGGCAGGAGATAAAAACAAATTTCCCTTTCTGTATAGCCCTGTTCAAAACACACAATTCATCTGGAGCTTTCTATTATCACTGCTTACAGAAAGGGTAGAGTAAAGGTGACAGGATCATTACAGAGTCAGAAGAAATCATTTTCTATTTTTAAACATTCCCAGAAATGGAAGCGAGAAAAGTCCAGTTAAAATAGTACAAAAACTGTACTTTGGTGTAGTTTCTGAAGATTACTTTGTATTCTTCATTGGTTATGATATTCTTCCATTTCCTGTATATGTCCTTTTTCACACATCAATATTTTAGATGAATGTTCATCTGTACATACCAATCTTATTTCTCATGACGACTGTTTGTGATTGTGCCTACTTCATAATCTTTCCTATCCTTCAAGTTCCAAGTCATTGGAAACAATTTATTTTCACATGGAGTTCATGAAAATCTCTTCTATTGAAGTCCAGTATGCAAGTCTGATTGTTCATCCTCTTCTGGATATACAAATTCAAGGATAATTCAATACCTTTTCTCCAAGGAATCAATTATTTTCACTTTTTCAATGAAATATTCCTTGGTATGGATTAAATTCAAAATAGCAGATCCAATAGAAGTTGTCAGTGAGAGAAGACAAGAATTTGTTGAAACCTCTGCCACTTGGCAGAATTAGATTCCCAGCAGATGCCAGAATATTTAAAATCCCTACTGATCACTACTGCATGCATCTTTGAAAAATTGGTCATTTGGAGTAGAACCTCAATGGCTGCTTGGTGAAGAATGCAGTGAGATACATGCTGCCTAGCGAGCCAGCCCACCTGCTAACACATAGAAAGAGGTTGCAGAAGACAGACGAGAAAAATTAAAATAGCTACCATCCTTCAGCTATGCTTAAAAAAATAATTTGTCCAAGGAATGGTCAAGCAATGTAGTGGCAGAGCCAAGACTCACTGCAAGGTAGCTTAAGAGGCAAGGATTATCTGACAAGGCTTAAGAGGCAAGGACTATCTGACAAGACCACAGCAGACACTCTACCATTACAGTAAGAGAAAAGGGTTTAGGTCAGTGGTCTTCAAACTTGGCCCTTTTATGACTTGTGGACTTCAACTCCCAGAATTCCTCAGCCAGGCACGCTGGCTGAGAAATTCTGGGAGTTGAAGTCCACAAGTCATAAAAGGGCCAAGTTTGAAGACCCCTGGTTTAGGTGACTCAAGGAAGCAATAAGAATCCAGCTCAGTCTAAATTAGACAGCTCTTAGGACTTTGTGTGGTGTCAAGCCTTACTGTTCACCTTTGATCCGATCTTTTGCTTTTGGCTCTTTTAAACTGCTGAACACAAGGGCCCTGTTTCAACAATTTTGTTTAGTCTTGGATCATACAGGTCTTGACACCACCACTGCTAGTGCACTGAATCAAAATGTTACCTTCCTAGGAACAAAGCACTGGCAGCAGGACTCCCTGAAGGAAAAGAAAATGTCCCAAGATCAAAAGGCATCCTTCAGGCAAAGGATGATTCAACTTTCAAAAAGTCTCAACACATAAATTATTGTAGAGAAGGAGACTGTGGAAAGAATAAAAATAGATAGTGGTTTGAGTACAGGGGTGTTTGAAGGAGGGGGAGGGGTGTCAAAAATATCAAGGGGGGGACATGACTGAATGTATGTGTCACGTTAAAAAAGAAATAGGGTTTCAATTGCATGGTTATGGTCACCATCTTGATTTTATTTATCTTTCCCCTCCCCCTCTAGATTGCCTTGGTTTGTAGGCTGAGAACATTGCATGGCTTAAGAAGAAATTATGTCTTTCAGGAAGAGTGAGATAAATTGGTGAGAACCTTGTTCAAGGAGCAAGATTGCTATTTTTTATTAATTATTATTTTATTTCCAAATGCAATAACTTGCATTAAGATCAGGCTTGCATATTTGCTTGGGTAGTTCTTTTTTGTTTTAACATGCAGTTTATTGATCTGATCTGAATAGATATATTCAGTAAATGTGGTCTCCATTATATTTCTTTCTATCCATAGTTTTTTTTCAGCACAAGGAGCCTATGATTACAGAGGTACAATTAAAAAGTGCTGTCACCTTTCAGCACCTCAAAGATGGCACTTACAAAATGGCTTGACTTCAAGATCCAACCCATTAGAAGCAGCCATTTGCATTTAACGTGATATCTGAGAATATTCTCAGCAAGAGAAAGGATGTGAACAATCCTACTACTAAAAGGCTTTTAACTGCAACCATCCTCTGTAACAAAATTACACAGGCAGTAGCTTCCATTTTAATAGCATTCTCCTCCTTGGTAACCTTGTTTTGGTCATGGGCCAATAATTCATAGGCCATGAGTAATGCTCCATTCAGGTTATTCCAGGAAAAGAGAGTGAGGCTAGAAGCCTCTCTTTTCTTTCTCTAAAAAAATAACTCTCTATAAAAAGTCCTCTTTACAATCTTCTTCATGAAGTGCCTTTTGCATTTCCTATGCATACAATATTAAGGATCCAGTCCAATGACAGAAACAACTGTTGGGAGAGAGAGTGCAGCTGATCAGAAAAAACCAAGCATGGAAAAGTCTGAATCCTCCTATAACTGTGTAAAGTAAGAGAATATCAATGGCCACAGCAGTGGCGTAGCGTGGGTTGTCAGCACCCGGGGCAAGGCACCCCCCCTCCACAGTGGGCAGCGTCGGCGACCCGGCGGCTCGGATCGGATTCACACAGCCAGCACTGCAGAGAGAGTGAGTGAGCCAGGCAGGGGCAGAGAGCTGCGAGTGCGAGCGCGCCCCCCCCAGAGGTTGCGCCCGGTGCGGCCGGGCCCCCCTGCACCCCCCACGCTACGCCTCTGGGTCACAGTCAACCTGCTTTAATGCGCTGGATCCCATATTGTTAATTCTCTGAATTCTATTGTTGGTAGGACTAGCTTGGTGATTCTGTTAATATTATGGAAGGCATTTCTAGTTTGGAAAGTATTTGTTCTGCATTTTATTTATTTATTTATTTATTTATTTATTTATTTATTTATTTATTTATTTATTTATTTATTATTTAAATTTATATACCGCCCTATCTCCCTTACAGGACTCAGGACGGTGAACAGGCAATAATAAAAATCACAATAAATATTGAATAAAATATTGAATAAAAAGCCTGCTCTAAAATACCCCATATAAAACCCCTAGCAAAGCCCAATCAAAACTACGCCAGGCCGGCCGCATGGAATAGATGGGTTTTCAAGGCTTGGCAGAAGAGGCGCAGGTCCGTAGTTGTACGTAGGTCGGGGGGTAGGTCATTCCAGAGGGCAGGAGCTGCCACAGAGAAGGCTCTCCCCCTGGGGGTCGCCAGCCGGCATTGACTGGCCGACGGCACCCTAAGGAGGCCCTCTCTGTGGGAGCGGACTGGTCGAAGGGAGATATTTGGTAGGAGGCGGTCTTGCAAATACCTAACTGAGCCCCTGCTTGGCATACAAATTCTCACAGGTTCAGTTATTGATAATGTTGGCAGTCCATGTAGATACCGTAATAAAAGTGTAAAACAAGCTTCCTCTAATCTAGATTGGAATATCCAGTTTTATTGACCACAAATATATACTGTATCCTTGGTAGAATAATGATATCCTTAGGAAGTGCTACTTAGAACAGAGTTCAATCCTACAACTGTTCAGAATTTAAATGCCTTTGAACAATGTTTTTTCACCTTGGCAAGTATGGAAAAGAATTCTGGGAGTTGAAGTCTACACATCTTTATGTTGCCAAGGCTGAGAAACACAATCTTTGAATATCGCTGAATAGCACTTAAGGGATGATCCCTATTGTCAAGTTTAAAAGAAGGCAATGTGTTTATTCTAATTCCAAACGCAGCCCTTCCACTCCCTAGCTCCAGGGAAACTTATCCTGAAGAGATGCATTATAGAAATACAACAGAAACATAACCCACCATTTTGTGTTTTGTTGAATTTAAATAATATGCATGTTTTGTTGCTGTATAACTATCTTTTGAGAAAAATCCCTACAACTTGTACCCCCTGGACTTCTCAAAAAACGTGATGGCATTTTTTGGTCAAGAGTTATATAAAAGAGGCTTGCAAACTGATGTAAAAATTGAATGGGCCAGATCAATGAAACTGATATGGATTGAAAATTAAGGCCTCTGCTCAATTTTTACATATGTAATGAATTTTTTGCACATATGTAAAATGATGTGGAAGTAAAAGTAACAGACTCACAATAAATGACTGCCATTTTTTGAGAAATCTGCTTCAATCTTCCATCCCTAAGTATGAATTAAAATGAACTCTCCAATATGACACAATCATACAACGATTTAGGTGGCAACAAAGCAACATAACAGACTGAAGAGAACACAGGAAAAGCCAATAATATGTCCTTTTCTCCTGGAGCAGGTGTTCTGTTTTGGCAGAATCTTTTCATGCGGGGAATTCTGCTTAATCAGTAAAGGTGTTTCACATAGCCAAGTGGCCTCTTGTCATAAATTCTGTTAGCTAGAACTCCTTGTTCTGCTCCCCCCCCCCAAATCAAGCTCAAACACCACCATCCCACCCTAGCATGTACTTTGCATTTGTTTCTCAGCACCCTGTGAATCTGAATCTTGGTCTGATAAATGCTTTTTCATAGTTATCATCTGGTTCTGCTAAGCATTCTACCCATCTGTACTTCGTTCCATTAGCAGTACTGTCACCATCAATGAAATGACATGAATACCAGTCTATCATTGCCAGTAGGATTGCTGGAAAACATTAATTAGCCCTCATTTGCATTTGTCACTGCCACTTTTGTAGAGATAAATCTGTCATGGCAAAAACACTTTCACAAACAATTGCTGTTTATGTGATAAGTAGAAGTTCCACTCTGTTCATGCAACTTTAGTTAGTTAGTGTCAGGGACTTAACAATTTGCAACTGTGTGGACAAACTTTCATTCCTTTCACCTATTCTGAGCAATCACCAGTAGCTTATCCAGGGTTATTCCAGTGGTCTCTTCCCCTCCATCCTGCCATTTTACACATTGTTTTCAGATATCATCATCTTCATTCCGCTTTGCCAAGCATGCACCTTTTTTTTCAATCTAGTAAAAAAAAATATCAACCATGCAGCACCCTACAGATTCTAATATGAACAGTTCAATCAAACACACACCAGGCAAAAATAGTTCCCAGATAGACTCTGCCAGGATTGTGCACATAGTTATCTTCTGTAGATCTGGATAACTGAAACTACCTTGGGGCTCTTCATCTGGGAAAGTGATTGAATCTGAAAAATGTAAGACAATTGGCAAATAATCAACAAAAGCCCAGTTTGATATTCCTATTATTTTTCAAGATTACTTCAGTGAGAAAAAAAATAGATATTGCATTTAAAGTTGAAGACTATCCATTAATCTCATGTCAGAATTGCACACATCCTGTGATATATGTATGATTTTGTTTTAGGATAATTGATAGCCCAATCACCACGTTGTTTCTCAAGCACTTTTATGTAAAAATGGAAAAACCAATAAAATTTCTTCATAAAAAAAAAAAGAATTGCACACATCCTTTCCATAAATATACAGTAATAGCAGAGGTTTAAAAGCAGAAAATTGCTAACCAATTTTCTTCCCCAAAATGCCCTCACTGTTTGTCCCAAGTAGAGATTGAATATATATTTATATGTTATCAAATCTCTTTGGGAGGTACCAAAGATAAAGAGCTGCCATTCATCACATTAATCTCTTTTGAATGAAATGTTTGAAGAAAAATTATAATAGTTACCCACAGAATTATATTAAATTACTATACTGTAAACTTTGCAGATAGCGGGTATCATAG
>NW_015387674.1:74866-78271 GCF_001527695.2 Protobothrops mucrosquamatus
TGTTTATCTCCATGAAACAATCACACATTCATAATGCATAGCAGGAGAGGCACAGAGGCAGGTGGGCTGGAATAAGAAGTTAAGTACATCTCTACACAAATGCTGGTTTTCTAAACAGTAAATGAACATGCCCAGTTGACTCACCCACGTGTGAGCACAATTATTCCGCTTTCTCAAGCATATGAAAATGATGGTCTCAGGCCTGCAGATGTTAGGCAGCCAAATATCTCCAAGAAGAGCATGTGGTTGGCTTGATGCTGATTATTGCAAAGATTATTGATTTTATAAATGTAAGTGCACAATCGTCTTCCATTTAATTGTGTCTGATTCTCGGAGACTGCCTGGAAGAAGTCCCTGCAGATTTCTTGACAGGTTTTTCAGAAATGGATTGTCATTGCCTCCTTCCTAAGGCCGAAAGTGACTGGCCCAAGGTCACCCACTGGTTTCATGACTGTGAACTCACAGTCTCCCAGTTTCTAACCTGATGCCTTAATGACTACACCACTATTTATTTAAAAATGGTTTTTCAAATAACCCACATTTAGCTCGATTTGTGCCAAAAAGCAATCTTAGCATAATGTCCTTCAAATATTAGAGAAGTATTCTCTTTTACAAGCAAAACATTTCTTATTATTTCCTTATTATTATTAGATCCTGTTATACTCTGATTCAATTTATTTATATCTATTGTCCAGAACAAAATACAGAAGTTAAGATATGGTCTGTGGTTTAACTGATGTGGCAAAAATTGGAAGCATTTCTAGGGGGACCAAAAATGCAGTTTACTTTAATCTTTTGCAACCATATTATATTGCAGAATTTCTTCAGTAAGCATGCTTTGATGTGGAATTAGAATGTGTTGCCTGCCCATTACTTACATGGTTTCTTGTATGGTAAACAAGCACTGGGCAATCTATGAAGGGTTATAACTTTCTGAAACATGCATTGCAAAGTATACCCACGGTAAGAAAATACCCATGTGTAATTCTCCCACTCCTTCAAATTAGAAATCTGTAATATGTGTAAATCATCACTGCTGCCTGTCCTACTCAAGCCATAAGCAGAACAAAACCTAGAAGCACTCTCGCTGAGCAGATGTAGCAATGAGACACAGGCAGCGTGTTTTAGATAACAGATGCTGATTCAGCAGGCAGCTGTTTCTTTGATCTTGGCTACAGCCCAAAGGGCTGGCATGCTGAGTATTTCAGTTCAGCTTGTCAGTTGAAGACAACCAACAATGGACTAAACTCTTGAAGCCAACATCCTTAGTTCCCTAGACTTTATGATTATGATGGGCTCATTACTAGGCAGTGTTTTAGAAAAAAATAATAATTGCCCTGGATGTTTGGAGAAATGATGCTGTTTCAATTCCAGTTCCTTTCTCGATGACTTTAAGACCTAACATAAAGGTCAGGATGGGTTATTTCATGTTCTTGCTTTAGGCAATGCCTGAACCATATCTTAGGTAGCCTGGAAAAATATGGGACCCTATTCAACCTCTACAAAATATGGCTGAAGTCATTGGGTAGCTGTTACTATCACTGTATTCAAACAACATTAAGAATTGGGACAAACATGGAGACAACCAGCTTTGGTAGCAAGTCATCATTTTCTACTCAACTTTCCTCATTTGATGATGCTTTGAAAAACATCTTGAATTCCTGAAGGAAAAGTGGGATGTAAAATAAAATAATAAATGCAAATTAAAAAATAAGCCAATGTGCATTAATTAAATGAATATGAATATGTTTAAAACTTCGATGTGATCTCTCTATAACTAAAATTGAAGTTCAATTTTTAATTACAATTCCACACCATGAGTAAAAATGACAAGACCATAAAGAAGATATTTTTCTTTTTTAAAAAAAATCCCTTACTGCGAGAACTGCTGATCTTTTACTTTGTTCATCAACTCCAGTTCAAACTATTTTTATTTGCTAGTGTATCACCAAGGAGCTCACTGCTGAATTATGTTTTTTGTTGCTGTCAGAAATGATGAAAGTATTGTTTTGTACTAAAAAGTTGAAGTGTCAGTTTGGGCATATTGAAGTTATAGCTAAAAAGTGACTCATGCAGCTGATTTAAAAAAGATTTAAATCTCTTGCAACTAGCAAAAGTGGTGTGCCATGCTGGTCCCTCTTTGCACCCCTCGGGAGACTCCGAAGGATGGGGTGTTCTCTTCTCCTGACATCTGTAGTTGTTTTCCTTATCCCAAATATATGAGTGGACTGATTACAAATGGGGTCAGCAGAGCTACTTTTCTCCAGACTTTTTACAAGAAAAGATTGCACTTTGCCTAATATGGCCTGCTTGATGTACCCTTTGCTTACAAGTATAATTTTAAACAGAAGGTTCATGCTTTCTACCTCCCTCTTTCTACAAGCTGGTTCATTTCATCAAGAAAAAAATGGGACATTAACTCTTTCTTGAGTTGTTTAGTTCTTAAATGATTAAAATAGCATGATCTGCAGTTTTTCCATTGTTTCCTGCAGTCTGCAGATGAATGGATTTAACCCAGAATCAACATCCTTGTTGCTTTTTAAGTACTGGTTAAAGATGTTTTTATTTACTATGTTTTGAGTTTTGAGTATAATTCATATATGAATTCAAACCATGTATGATTACTTTTAGAGCACCAAAAGTTTATAGGCAAATTGTTGAGTCTACAGACACTGAAAGAAAGAGCCAGCTTGCTCTCTAAGTGACTGAACTTGCGAGAGCAGAACCGCATCTGTAAGTTCTGAGCCTGATGCCCACATCCTTATTGACCATGAGTGTTCATGAGGAAAGGGAAATGACAATACATATGCACTTAAATGACAGTTTATGTACTTGCATCAGATTCATAACACAAGTACATTAAGGTGTATGATGATGTCAAGTCACATTTGTCATTATATTATTATGGATTTTAATACATGTCTATACTGTTGGCCATGCAGTTACACATATATCATTGAGCAAAAACAACCTTACTGACCAGTAAGCTATGTCAAGTTTTTTAGTAGATTCAAAGCTCAGACAAAAAAAACTAAGCCCAAACTGGACTACAGCCCAAACTATAATGTCAATTGGATATGCAGAATTTTAAAATATATGGGATATGTGTGTAGATTGTGAACTATTTGCTTATAACATTCAGAAGTTTGACAATGAAAGCAAGCACAGCTCAGTGGCACAGTATGTGTTTTGGACAGGTCCATGCATTAGTATTGTCCCATCTCAAGAAATCTTATGCAAAAGAACTGTGGAAAGCTTTAAGACCTGGAGAATGACTGTCATTCAGAGATGGACAATTACAGTAAATAGTTGCACTATTAGAAGTGTGGTTTCCTAATTTTCTTGGGTATAAAAAAGAGCATGGCTCAGGGAAAAAAGGGGGGAGATAGGCGGGGGGGGGGGAGG